>NC_025695.1:863804-873285 GCF_000633955.1 Camelina sativa | reverse complement strand
GAGAGTACGAAGAAGGCATTGGCACCAACAAAGCATTTCCGGTGGACTTTTTCTTCTTCCCTATGTCCAGTGGCGGATCTACAGTGTAAGTAGGTGGGGCACGTGCCCCACACTGATTATTATCTATTATTTAGTAAACATGTACAATGATTATCTGTTGGATCAGTTGGTAGTAAATATTGTTTGTTTAAACCGCAGGTGGCGTGTTCGATGCCATCATTTACCGTTTTTTTAACCTTCTTCCTGCATATAGTATACTTATGTATTAAATTTTAGATATATTAATAATATGTGCCCCAGGTTCAAAACTCTCCTGGATCCGCCACTGCCTATGTCGTTGGTTAGGGTTTGATCAGGTTTTATCTAGAGACTAAACCATGAGGGAAGACAAAGATTGGGTAACTGTAAGCAGACGTGAAGGACGTTTTCATGTGTTCGAACGTGCAACCGCTCCACGTAGAGCTCCCTGGATAAGACGAAAGAGCAGAAACTCTTGCAGACTAGGGAGAGTCTCGGGTAGTACGATTTCGGTATTTGGGCTAAACAGTTTACAACGATTTCATCAAGAAGTGACAGAAACGACAGAGATGATGATGAATTTGTTTTCTTCTTTTCCTGCGGCGGTTCGACTTCGGAATCCATTGAGTGCGGCAGAGATTAGGGTTTTTTTATACAAAATTAGGGTTGAGCATGAATTTGTAAACCAACCTCGAGACGGAGGTTTTGTTTGAGGTGGTTCTCCTTTAGAGTTCTCCATACTATAAAGGCGACACCATTAGGTCATCACCATGTACAAATATATACCTTTGTATTATTTTTTAATTAAAAATTGACCCCTTCATTTAGAAAGATCTTTAATTAATCGTCCCCGTTTGAAAAATAACATAATCCGTACCTATCCGTTTTAGCTTCTATATGAATTACAAGACAAAAGCTCTGTTCCAAGTAGTAGCAGTTTCAAACAGGGCATATGGAGAATAGTCCGGTTTCAAGATATGTGTGATTGTAGCTTTGTGAATTTTTTTTTTTTGTTGACATCAAACACTCCATTATATAAGATTCAAGGATTAGATGCTTTATGCTTCCATTCAAAGGGAGCCAAACACACCAATAAGCTTACATAGGAAGAAAAGTAAAGTACAAACATTGTTCTTAAAACACACAACACACAATGTGACCATTAAACCATGGACCAATTATTTGTCCATGGTTAAATCTAAACATTGTCCCCTTTTGAAACCATAAAGTTGACAAAATAAACAAAGGGGACCAAAAGTCCTAAAGAGAAATAATTCATACACAATGTGAGGCCACTCGTGATGATGGATGATTGACCAATGCCGTATGGTCAGCCACCTTGATAACCACAAACGTTGCGAAAGAACGAACACGGTTTTTGAATTCCGAACATGCACCAAAATTCCCTGAAAAGGGGGTCACACGTTGGACAAGACCAAAGTCTTGTGATATTGAGTGTAGATTTTCTAAAATAAAAAAAAAATATTGCAACAGTGAAAATATCTACCGATCTTAAAAAAGAATTCAGCCAATCACCCCCAACATGTTCTCTGTAAACCTATGATCGAAATTTGAAATGAGTTTAAATAGTGATAGTTAAAGAAGTAGCTACAGATAATTTTAACACCTGAATTTAGATTTAACACCAAGCACACACACAAACAAATGTATCATAGTTTCATGCCAAACTATTTAATAATTAAAGGTTAAGCAAAAGCCATATAATCCATGGAATAACTTTGACGATATATACTAGCAGAACTGTATTCCTCATTGATGCTGCTAATGATTTCAGCTAGGAATATACTTAAACAATAATAATTAACTAAAAAGGCAATTCCCCACAATCAAAAACAAATTAAAACATAATGACAATTGATCAGTTCCGTATCACTGTAGAACGCAAGAAACGGTATGAACCGGGAACGGTAATGAGACCAGATGAGGCTATCACCATCACAGAACTTGTATTGCATTATGAACCATTATCTATCATGTTGCATTTAATTTTGTGTTTGAGTGATTCTTAACAGATTTGACTTTCATGAGAAACACGCAACTAACATGCAACTAAGAAGGAATCAGAGTCGGAGATGGACGATGTTGCATCGATCAATGCAATATTTGCATCGGTCGACACAACGGCTAATAATTTGGTAACACGTATTTGGTTCATTATTTCACTACTTTTTCAGTTTGATTTTTCTTTCTTGATCAATCTTAGGCTTGATAACACTGGGGACAATGTTGTTTAAGTCTGGAGGAGATTAGTACTAACTACGTTTTCTCTCTACAGATGAAATCAGATCTGTCTCTCCCAAAGCTCTCAATAAGGTTGCAAAATAAAACTCTCTAGAGAAAAACTTAGATCTAAACAAGTGACCATAAAAATCCTATAAATACTCTAAAACACGTCTTGGGCCTTAATTGCAAATAAAGGAAACTTGGGCAAATTTTGTAAATCTTCTAAAGCTTGTGGAGACAACTTCCGATTGTCTTGTAGCAGCTGCATCGGTCGATGCATGGTCTTGATCTCGTCTCCCAACTTCGTTGATCAGCCTTAATGCTTTGATTATGCTCCAAATCATCCTCTCTTAGCTCCTTAGTGCTCAATCCATGCCAATGAGTACCTAAACTTATAAAGACTCAAAAACAACCTAGAAAACAAATCAAAAGACTCAAAAACCACACTTATACCATGGTTAAAAACCACAAAAACCATGATATATCAGTAAGCACAACATTAGACCTCTCAACCTTTCCCCAAACTTGACCATTTTTGCGCCTTTCAAAGGCAATCAGCGCACATAAAATATTCTTGTCTTCACAAATATAACTACGACGACGAGGCTTCGTAGGCTTGTCCCACAAGAGTAAGAGTTTCCCACAGTACGAAACTGTTTCAATCAAACCACTACGACAGCTCTGTTTCAGGGAAGACAGACCCTTGACTGGTCTCCAAACTTTACATTCAGTGTCAAACCACAAGCAACTGATGGGACGAAAAGAGTACAAAACATTGTTTACCGTACACCTACTGTCACTCACAAATGCTTTTGCTGCAGCCTCCCAATTACCATTTTTTGGATCATAAACCGAGTCCTTGCTCTCATTGCTACTAACTTTAAACTTACCTTTGATAATCTGTATTTTTCTAATCACAGAGGAGAAGCGGAGCTCCTGGGGAGGGTCAGGTAAAGGTTCCCAAGTTTGAGTTATTGGATCGAAAACCTCACCCCAACTAGCTGATGATGATTCATTTGCCGTAAGACCTCCCATTACGTATATTTTATTTTCGAAGACACACGCAACGGGATTTGCTCGAGCTACAGTCATCATCTTGGGGGCATTGTGCCATAACCAACCATCCTTGTTACGAACCAACATGACGCGAGATGTGCTTCTTGATTAGCATAGGAAGAGGGTACTTGAACCAACGTAGACTTCTTCTTCTTCTTCTCCTCCTTGTCATCGAATTGTTCAGGTTTGGTCCAGAGTGTGTACCAAGAGGGAAGTGTACGATCGGGTAACTTTAAACAGATATGGAAGAAGGGTTCTAGTGTTTTGTGGTGAAATCGAGCGTGGTTAAGATCAGTGCCTAAGATGAGAGAGCGAAAGGTCTGGGAGACTAAAGAGAGTTTCGGGTAGTAGGATTTAGATATGCGGGATAAGCAGTTGAGAATAATTACATCTGGGAGCGACAAAAGCGACGGAGGAGGTTGAATCGTTTTCCTTTTTTTCGACGGTGGTTCGACTATGGACTCCATAGCCATAGAGGCTCGCGGCAGCTTCTACCCAAAACCAAAAGTAGATCATTGATAACAACACAATTAGGGCTTTTCCAACATATATATTTTTTAAAACAATGTTGAATACGAGAGACAATGAAGATTTTGTTTCGACTATTAGGTCTTTTGTTTTACTTAATTGAAAAATAACCCCTCTATCTATTTTAGGTACGCCAGAGCCAGTTTTTTATAACATTAACATGTAAAGTAAACCTTAAAATAAAAGAAAAAAAGAATATGACATTTAATTTGGAAGAAAAAAAAATTACATTACACATGATAAGAAACAAAGCTCGCTAATTCACCTATATGTAAAGACAAAATATAATTTTGTTGAGTGTGAATTAGTTTTATTTAATGAACTCACTCTCACAACTCTCCGACACAATCTCAACGTTCTTAGCATCTAATAATCCTTTAACCTTAATATAACATGTCACTGCAACTTCCTTGTCCCGTTTCACCAAGCCCGTGCCGAATCCCGCATTGAGCCCCATCGTCAATACCAAACTAACCACTTCAGGCGGCAGCACATCTGCGTTCTTGGACCCTTCTAGCTCTAGGTTGACCGTATGGGAACCCGACACGGCTAGTGACAGCTCCGGGAAATTCCCTTGGCCGAGGTTCTTGTTTTTGTACATGAGGGAGACGAGACCTTTGTAGGTCACCCACATGGTGGAGGTTGGGTTCTTGGATGTCAGCATGATCTCGAAATGCCGAGATTTCTCGAGTTTGTTAACGTTGAAAACAGGAGGTTCCGGCTTGAATACAAAACCGACGATGAATGCGATCGCGCATATGATGAGTCCGATGACGACCACAGAGATAAATATCCACATGCATCTTTTAGAACAGAACCTTTTGTTATTTTTCCCCGGCTCGCTGTTTCTGCGTCTTTCGACGATCCTTGCATTATCTGGAGGAGGGGTCCAGTAAACCTGATCCCTTGGAACCTGCACTACGTAAGTCTCGATCTCTGGGATTGGATCCGGAGGAGGAGGAGAAGAAGATGACAAGTGTGGGGAAAGATTCAAAGAATGGTTACGGAAATGTTGTGGAGGTGAAGAAACTTGGGAGGCAGATGAAGGGAGTTGGGGAAGGCTCCCGGTGGGACGATGACACGTAGAAGGAGGATTAGTGGTTTTGTTTTCATTGTCGGTGGTAGAGGTCGGAGGTAGCGGTGGCCCCTCCATCGGAATAACGGTGGAAAGGGAATATAATGTGTGGTCGTGGAGGGAGTGTAGAGACAGACAGAGACAGACAGAGAAGAGAATAGAGAGGAAATGCGAACTTTTGCATGGAGTGTGGCAGTAGTGGCTGTCGTTGATTTCCGTAACTTTAGTTGGTCTTTTGGACCGGATTTTTCTTGCATTTTACCAACTCAACAAAAAAAAAAAATCTTCCTTTTATTTCAACTTAATAATTATTACCATTACATATTTGATCATTATAATTCTAAATATTATATAGTCGGAAAAGAGATAAAATTCATGGTTGTGACATTATCACATTAAATCAACTACTCTCACTAAACAAGAAAATATAAGTGGAGCGTCAATATGCATTGTTTCTGAATAATTTGATATTTGATATAGAAAAGATTGGCTTATGAGTAATACATATGAAAACTTGCTCATAATTGAGGACTGTAAGAAAATTATTAAAAGATAATTGTTCACTAAACAAGAAAACTTAACAAGTAGAGCTGAAGCGGTCATTTGTTCACTCAAATTTGTGAACATAAAGCCCAATACTTTTTTGTCAATTATAAAGCCTAGGAAGCCCAAGCTATCATACACAAAAAAAACTATTGAGTCAGCCCATAAATAAATAATTATGACATTATAACATTCCGAATCTCAATATTTGTAAAATTACTTTAGATCACGCAAAATNTGGAAGAAGGGTTCTAGTGTTTTGTGGTGAAATCGAGCGTGGTTAAGATCAGTGCCTAAGATGAGAGAGCGAAAGGTCTGGGAGACTAAAGAGAGTTTCGGGTAGTAGGATTTAGATATGCGGGATAAGCAGTTGAGAATAATTACATCTGGGAGCGACAAAAGCGACGGAGGAGGTTGAATCGTTTTCCTTTTTTTCGACGGTGGTTCGACTATGGACTCCATAGCCATAGAGGCTCGCGGCAGCTTCTACCCAAAACCAAAAGTAGATCATTGATAACAACACAATTAGGGCTTTTCCAACATATATATTTTTTAAAACAATGTTGAATACGAGAGACAATGAAGATTTTGTTTCGACTATTAGGTCTTTTGTTTTACTTAATTGAAAAATAACCCCTCTATCTATTTTAGGTACGCCAGAGCCAGTTTTTTATAACATTAACATGTAAAGTAAACCTTAAAATAAAAGAAAAAAAGAATATGACATTTAATTTGGAAGAAAAAAAAATTACATTACACATGATAAGAAACAAAGCTCGCTAATTCACCTATATGTAAAGACAAAATATAATTTTGTTGAGTGTGAATTAGTTTTATTTAATGAACTCACTCTCACAACTCTCCGACACAATCTCAACGTTCTTAGCATCTAATAATCCTTTAACCTTAATATAACATGTCACTGCAACTTCCTTGTCCCGTTTCACCAAGCCCGTGCCGAATCCCGCATTGAGCCCCATCGTCAATACCAAACTAACCACTTCAGGCGGCAGCACATCTGCGTTCTTGGACCCTTCTAGCTCTAGGTTGACCGTATGGGAACCCGACACGGCTAGTGACAGCTCCGGGAAATTCCCTTGGCCGAGGTTCTTGTTTTTGTACATGAGGGAGACGAGACCTTTGTAGGTCACCCACATGGTGGAGGTTGGGTTCTTGGATGTCAGCATGATCTCGAAATGCCGAGATTTCTCGAGTTTGTTAACGTTGAAAACAGGAGGTTCCGGCTTGAATACAAAACCGACGATGAATGCGATCGCGCATATGATGAGTCCGATGACGACCACAGAGATAAATATCCACATGCATCTTTTAGAACAGAACCTTTTGTTATTTTTCCCCGGCTCGCTGTTTCTGCGTCTTTCGACGATCCTTGCATTATCTGGAGGAGGGGTCCAGTAAACCTGATCCCTTGGAACCTGCACTACGTAAGTCTCGATCTCTGGGATTGGATCCGGAGGAGGAGGAGAAGAAGATGACAAGTGTGGGGAAAGATTCAAAGAATGGTTACGGAAATGTTGTGGAGGTGAAGAAACTTGGGAGGCAGATGAAGGGAGTTGGGGAAGGCTCCCGGTGGGACGATGACACGTAGAAGGAGGATTAGTGGTTTTGTTTTCATTGTCGGTGGTAGAGGTCGGAGGTAGCGGTGGCCCCTCCATCGGAATAACGGTGGAAAGGGAATATAATGTGTGGTCGTGGAGGGAGTGTAGAGACAGACAGAGACAGACAGAGAAGAGAATAGAGAGGAAATGCGAACTTTTGCATGGAGTGTGGCAGTAGTGGCTGTCGTTGATTTCCGTAACTTTAGTTGGTCTTTTGGACCGGATTTTTCTTGCATTTTACCAACTCAACAAAAAAAAAAAATCTTCCTTTTATTTCAACTTAATAATTATTACCATTACATATTTGATCATTATAATTCTAAATATTATATAGTCGGAAAAGAGATAAAATTCATGGTTGTGACATTATCACATTAAATCAACTACTCTCACTAAACAAGAAAATATAAGTGGAGCGTCAATATGCATTGTTTCTGAATAATTTGATATTTGATATAGAAAAGATTGGCTTATGAGTAATACATATGAAAACTTGCTCATAATTGAGGACTGTAAGAAAATTATTAAAAGATAATTGTTCACTAAACAAGAAAACTTAACAAGTAGAGCTGAAGCGGTCATTTGTTCACTCAAATTTGTGAACATAAAGCCCAATACTTTTTTGTCAATTATAAAGCCTAGGAAGCCCAAGCTATCATACACAAAAAAAACTATTGAGTCAGCCCATAAATAAATAATTATGACATTATAACATTCCGAATCTCAATATTTGTAAAATTACTTTAGATCACGCAAAATATGATCTTATTTCTTTCACAAAAATAGCTGCAAACATTTATAGCCATTAATTAACCACTTATATAGTTAAAAATCCCCACAATAATTTATTGGTGGACCCGTAAATATTGCGAAAAGTCATACACGTACGTTCCAAAACAAAAAGTCGCAAGTCTTTACGTTTCTTTCAGAATCACAACAACACGTCTTTACCAATTTCTTCGTAAATAAGCTTCTCCTCTGATCCATCACAATCAAGAGAGTTTTCAAGAAAGTCCAGCAATCGTGGCGAAGCTTTATAAGAAAGACGAGGAGAGAAAGAAAGCAATGGAAGAAGAAGAAGAAGAAGAAGAAGAAGAAGAAGAAGAAGAAGAAGAAGAAGAAGAAGAAGAAGANAGTGTGAATTAGTTTTATTTAATGAACTCACTCTCACAACTCTCGGACACAATCTCAACGTTCTTAGCATCTAATAATCCTTTAACCTTAATATAACATGTCACTGCAACTTCCTTGTCCCGTTTCACCAAGCCCGTGCCGAATCCCGCATTGAGCCCCATCGTCAATACCAAACTAACCACTTCAGGCGGCAGCACATCTGCGTTCTTGGACCCTTCTAGCTCTAGGTTGACCGTATGGGAACCCGACACAGCTAGTGACAGCTCCGGGAAATTCCCTTGGCCGAGGTTCTTGTTTTTGTACATGAGGGAGACGAGACCTTTGTAGGTCACCCACATGGTGGAGGTTGGGTTCTTGGATGTCAGCATGATCTCGAAATGCCGAGATTTCTCGAGTTTGTTAACGTTGAAAACAGGAGGTTCCGGCTTGAATACAAAACCGACGATGAATGCGATCGCGCATATGATGAGTCCGATGACGACCACAGAGATAAATATCCACATGCATCTTTTAGAACAGAACCTTTTGTTATTTTTCCCCGGCTCGCTGTTTCTGCGTCTTTCGACGATCCTTGCATTATCTGGAGGAGGGGTCCAGTAAACCTGATCCCTTGGAACCTGCACTACGTAAGTCTCGATCTCTGGGATTGGATCCGGAGGAGGAGGAGAAGAAGATGACAAGTGTGGGGAAAGATTCAAAGAATGGTTACGGAAATGTTGTGGAGGTGAAGAAACTTGGGAGGCAGATGAAGGGAGTTGGGGAAGGCTCCCGGTGGGACGATGACACGTAGAAGGAGGATTAGTGGTTTTGTTTTCATTGTCGGTGGTAGAGGTCGGAGGTAGCGGTGGCCCCTCCATCGGAATAACGGTGGAAAGGGAATATAATGTGTGGTCGTGGAGGGAGTGTAGAGACAGACAGAGACAGACAGAGAAGAGAATAGAGAGGAAATGCGAACTTTTGCATGGAGTGTGGCAGTAGTGGCTGTCGTTGATTTCCGTAACTTTAGTTGGTCTTTTGGACCGGATTTTTCTTGCATTTTACCAACTCAACAAAAAAAAAAAATCTTCCTTTTATTTCAACTTAATAATTATTACCATTACATATTTGATCATTATAATTCTAAATATTATATAGTCGGAAAAGAGATAAAATTCATGGTTGTGACATTATCACATTAAATCAACTACTCTCACTAAACAAGAAAATATAAGTGGAGCGTCAATATGCATTGTTTCTGAATAATTTGATATTTGATATAGAAAAG
>NC_025695.1:850533-860401 GCF_000633955.1 Camelina sativa | reverse complement strand
CCTTCGAGGATCTCGCGGATCTGCTGAAACCGCGAAGATCTGAGATGACCGAAGAAGAAGATGGATTGATGAGGCTTGATGATTTTTGTAGTGCGTGTAGTCATGTTCCTGTCCTCTTCAATTGCCTTGGATTTGCTTTCAAATTTGCGGAGATGGAGTACGTAGCCAAGGTTAAGGATTTGGAGGAGGCGTCAAAAACGTTCGACACGTTACAGAACATTCTTGATCTAGACGTGGAGAAAGAAACGGTCAAAACACCGGGAAGCCATTCGCGTAATCTACGACGAGTCAGACAAGGCTTAGATCTCATCCGAGCCATCTTTGAACAATTCTTGATCGCAGATGACTATTCGTTGAAAGACGCTGCGACAACAGCGTACACGGAAGTATGCGCACCGTTTCATACATGGGCCGTTAGAACAGCGGTTTATGCAGGGATGTATACACTTCCGACGAGGGATCAGCTTTTGTTACGGCTCAATGAAACAGATCAATCTGTTGAGAAGAACATGAGGAGGTACATGGAAGCATCGCGACCTATCATAGAGTATATTGACAAGCTTTACATTCAAAGGAACATTAAACTTGATTGGTAAAAACAAAATTTTGTTCTTTTCATCAAGTAATATTAAGACAAAAATTTGTCCTTGTAAATTATTATTACTATTATTGATTATTTGGTTTTCTAAATTAAAATTGGAGCTTTGCTATGAGGCTTCCCCGAAAAATTGTTTCTCACCGTATGTAACGTGTTGAACAAATTGAAACGTTCTTAAAACGAAAAATGCGTATTCCCTAGTTTCAATTACATAAGTTACATGTTCGTGATTATGATTTGTCATCTTCTTTTTCCGATATCTTGGTTGATCATACGTTTAATTGTTTATAAAGTTCACAATAACAGTTTCCATTAGTTACGTAATGTGTTAACTCACGTCGGCTATCAAATATTTATTAGGTAATATATATTGTAATTACTAACAATGAACATCAAAGTCTGGGTTATCACGCTAGTCTCACACACTAGAGGTCCCCGGTTCGAACCCGGGCTCAGACATTTTTTTGTTTCTGAAACTTTTTTTTTTATTTTTTATTTTTATTTTTTCTGTCAGGAAATCACATATCCGACTTGAAGTCGGGAATAGTAAGTAACACTGTATTAACATCATTATCACAAAAATTAGTTCACCTTGTAAACTTTGCTTGATTTTGATAAGCAATAAGAGAAAAAGAAGAGTGGGATAGATTTATGGATTGGCCTTTAGGGAGATGGATGAGACAAATTACCCCCTAATCACTTGCTATTGGCTCCAAACTAATTGCTATATTTAATAGTAACGTTACTACTGCAAAACCACAAAATTTAGACGAAAAATATAAGACCTTTAGTTTTTCTTTTGATTGATGGACTTTGGAGCATAGTCTAACGCATTCACGATGAATTACGAAAAGTCAATCCCACTAATTAGCCATAGAACTTATAACATTGGAATTCTTCTTTTTTTTTTTTTTTTAAACATCTGATCTTTATTAAACTAGTTAATGATGATACAAATATGGAATTAGCCACCTTGGTGGTACCGTTAAGTATTGATACAGACCACTTATTAAAGGAGCTTTACGATATAGAGTATCCGCTGCAGCATTTCCTTCTCTGTTGATATGATCCAAAGATGACATAGGGAGTTTTGACATCCAATAACGAATATCATACAGGAGAGTACCGATCTTTGAGTGATCGCCCGCCTTGTTGATCAGATCCACTAATTCTCGATTATCATTTTCGAACCATACATGTTGGAGCTCATGAGCCCAAATTAATTGAAGAACATGGAGAAAGCCAAGTGCTTCAGCCTGAAGAGCTGATGTCGAGGATTGCAGTTTTGCACAGCCTGAGTAGAGAACGTGTCATATGTCATCTCGGATAATCCAGCATGTGGTTGTATAAGGTCTCCCATTAACATATCCACTGTCAAAGTTACACTTTATCCAACCAGAGGGAGGTGGAGTCCATTCACGATTGTTAAGTCTCAGTGGATTGCTTCGGTTCGTTTGCAATCCAGCTACCTCTGCTCTTTGTTGCTGTAGTTGTGTTGTCTCTATCCATTCAGTAACATCGTCAATTCCCCTTTTTATTTCATTTGCAGCACTGCGATTAATTTTTTGGAATATGTAGTCATTCCGTGATTTCCATATTCGCCACATCATCCAGATAGGGATAGTTCCTTGGTGTTGATTGAGTGATGAGCTCTTTTGTAGACTGATGAGCAAACGTGTGTTGGTCTCAAAATCATCCGTAAAAAGTAGGTTTTTCCCAATATTACTCTGTACCATACGCCATATGGTTTGTGCGTACGGGCAAGTGAAAATGAGGTTTCCTTGCAAACAACATCTTTGACATAGCAGGTCTGCTGGTATTGATCTTGTCCGAAGTTGTGTATTTGTCGCTAGGGCTCCATATAAGCTTCTCCAAAGGAAGTGTTTTATTTTTGGAGGCAGTTGGAGTTTCCATATCTCTTGTTTTAAACCTGCAGAGCCAATTGGTGGGAGGATAATGTCTTCTACAGATAGACCAACATGAGTTGCTACCCAATACCCCGATCGAACCGTATACTGTGCGTTTGTTGTATAGGCCCATTCATATGTGTCTTCCTCTGCATACTATGAGAGATATAATTCAGAGACTATTTGTTGATCTTCAGGTGTGAGGACACCTTCAAAAGTTACCGGATCCCATTCTCTGCTGTTTTCTTTCCATAAGTCTGAAACTTTCATGTGAGGAACAATCATCGGACCTGCTGCAGGACGTGGTGGTAGTGTTGGTAGCCAAGGGTCATCCCATATACTTGTATTACGACCATTACCAAGACGAACACGAAGGCCTTGAGAAAGTAAAGCTTTACCCTCTTGGATAGATTTCCATCCGTATGAGGCATAGTGACCTGCAGTTGATTTCATAAAGGTAGTTCTAGGATAGTACATACCTTTATAGATGCGAGCAAGTAGACTATTTGGATTCATGAGTATTCGCCAGGCCTGTTTCGCAAGCAGTGCTCCGTTGAAAGTATGGAGGTCTTTAAAACCAAGGCCTCCTTCTTTCTTTGGGAGAGTCATTCTGTCCCATGCCACCCAAGGTATTTTTCTTCTGCCATTTTCTTTTCCCCACCAAAAGGCAGAAACAATACTTGTAATTTCATCACAGATAGTAGAAGGCAACATGAAGCAATTCATCGAGTAGACTGGAAAAGCTAGAGCCACAGCTTTAATCAATATTTCCTTGCCTGCTGGGGATAGGTATTTTGTCGACCAGCCCTCTGTTCTCTCTTTGACCTTTTTCACAACATGTTCAAACAGTTCAACCTTCTTCCTGCCAAACTGTTCTGGCAAACCCAAGTATTTGCCTCCACCACCTACTCTGCTAATACCCAAAATCTGTTGTGAACGTTGTCTTTTCCATTCTGGTGTCTTCAGTCCAAAGATTACAGAAGATTTCTCAAAGTTGATTTTCTGTCCTGAAGCATCTTCATATTGCTGAAAAAGTGTTGCCATATGTTGACAGTCTTCAGGTGTTGAGCGACAAAAGAAAAAGGAGTCATCTGCAAATAACAGGTGTGATATCGAGGGGGTATTTCTGTTGAGCTTTAAACCATGGATTTCTCGATTAACTTCAGCTTTCTGTATCATTTGACTTAACACCTCAACACAAAATAAGAACAAATATGGTGAGAGGGGGTCACCTTGGCCTATACCTCTTGTTGGATGTATATTTCCATATGGTGAACCATTGATAAAGATCTCATAGGATACCGATCTAACACAGGCCATGATCCAGTTGACCCACTGATAATGGAATCCCAGTTGGAGCATGACTTTCTCTAAGAAGTTCCATTCCACTCGGTCATATGCTTTGCTAATATCTGTTTTGATGGCGAGATATGTGCTTTGACATTCTTTCTTGGCTTTGAGAGCATGTAATAGTTCATGAGCAACTACAACATTATCTGATATATTGCGTCCTGGAACATTATCCGTAGACCTCCGCAATGTCAATGATAACTGGAGCATGATCCGAACCAGCGAGAGGAAGAAAATCCGTTTCAGAGGCCAGATACATTGCTTGCCAATCTGAATTTATGAACACTCTATCCAGGCAAGACTCAATTGTTTCTTTTTGTCGTTTACCAACCCAACTAAACGGGTTTCCTTTGAAACGTAGGTCCTTCATGTTGCAACAACTGATCATATCATTGAAGTTCCTAAAGCTTGCAGTACTTCTCTGTCTACCACCCTTTTTTCTCATCTGATCTTAAGATCTCGTTAAAATCCCCACACATCATCCATGGACCAGTTCTGTTCACTGCTAATCTTTGCATTTTTTCCCAAAGATAATGTCTTTCACTTGATATTGGGTGGCCATAGATGCAAGACAAGTAGAAATTAAAGGATTTATATTCAACATAAAAATCTACAAGCCTTACATCACTAGACACTACTTGAACAGAAACATGATCTTTCCACATTACACATAGACCACCACTTAAACCTCTAGGGGGAACAAGACACATCTCTTTGAAGCCCATACTTACGCCTAAGTCTCTCGTATAGTTGTCTTGTTGCTTTGTTTCCACCAGGAACAACATGTCCAGGAGATACAGGCGTTGTATCTCCTCTAGGCGTCGAACTGTCAAGGGTTGTCCTAAGCCTTGACAGTTCCAAAAGCCAACTCTCATGGAACTGGTGGTGGAATAGGCCCCACCACGGCTCTATCATGGTCGTCTTCGTTAGCAGCCTCTCCCGATCCGCTACCTTCTTTTTTCACATTGTAGGTTATCTTTCTTTTCCTTGAAAATGGACTCTCTTCAAGGTTGGATCCTTGTTTTCTTTTACGGAGGTCTCGGCTCAGCGTCTCAATGTCACCTGGGGTGTCATCGGCAGAATGAACAAATGTGGGAATAGGGTTATACATAGTGTCCCCATCAGAGATTTCATCCCCGTTTTCACTAGGAGAGATGTTTTCGAGTGAGTTGTGGTTAGAATCAATGTCCGAGAGCCTCTCCTCTTCATCATTTGGTTCAACATTTTGCTCCTCTGGGATGAAAGCTGCATCATTCTCTGTATCGTTAATAGGCTGGCCATCCTCATCAATCTCCTGGATATTAACACCCGGGTTTCCATGTCCTTCTGGAGCTTCATCGTTGTCATCAGCGTCATCGAGATTTTTTGGACCGCCGTTTTGGAGTAGACAATTACCAGAATCGTGGGTCATCATCCCACAGACTTCGCAGAAATCCCGGAGGCGCTCATAGAAGAAACTTAACACCGTATTCACCCCCGGCATGAATTGGTAGTTTCGCTGGAAACGTAGCGGATGATCAACATTCCAATTGATTTTAACTCGAACAAATTGAACGCGGGCCACCGTCGCTTCATCAAATTCAATCTCCATGATTTCTCCCAGTGAGTTAGCAATGCTGTCAATAACTCCCAGATTCATGTAATGGAGAGGGATTCCCCGTATTTGAATCCAAAAAGGGATAAACTTCAAAAGACAGGGGATCCATCTCCGGAGACCATCTTTGTAAGACCAGCATTCGGTCTGCAAAGGACCATGGTCCACAGCGCAGAACGGTTTCCAGGGATTCTTCTGAGGGGAGGATGAAGTGAAAGCGGCGTTGATCGACAATGCGACCACGGGCCAGGCCAACCAAACACCAAGATCGAGGAAGCGCTGTAATCACCTGACGGATTTTCTGTTTTCTCGGCATGAGTGGTCTTCCCATAAGACAGAAGCGGTTTTCAACCACGGCTTGTTGGACAATGTCTTGGGGAAGAGCAAAAGGGGCATCATCAATCCCCAAATTTATGTTTTGGA
The DNA here is from genome assembly GCF_000633955.1 of Camelina sativa. Lineage (NCBI taxonomy): Eukaryota > Viridiplantae > Streptophyta > Magnoliopsida > Brassicales > Brassicaceae > Camelina > Camelina sativa. The sequence goes on along the minus strand of NC_025695.1, from coordinate 854,529 downwards.
GACCCCGACGAATGTTGTCAGCCATTGGGTACAGAAGATTTGATCGAAAAAGCAATTGAAATGAGGTTTGATTCGGGGGTTTGGAGTAAACAATCCCGAATTGGTGCTTTATATAGATCCAATCCCATCTTCGGGTAACCGCTACATCTTGCAAAGTATCCACTATTATGTCGGGAAAAACCGCTCGATCGTGGGTAGAGAGAAACCACCCCACTCCGGCGTTGATAACTGTCAGAATCTTCAAAGGAAGATGACGAAAAGGAATCTGGCGAATCGCCCAGGAAATCGCCAACCGCAACATTGGAATTCTTCATTCACAAAAAAGAATAACATATTGGGGAGTGGAGTGGCAATACTAAAGTCCATTATCAAAAACATTCTAAAGTCGGTCCACTAAATTCCATGTCTCACTCACTCGTTTCTTTAGAACTAGCTAATTTGATTAGTGTTAATCTAAGTGGAAACTGAGTCGGTCAATTGCAGTGATCAATTTTACCAAATTTAGAACTATTATATATGAAACCCCAAGCAAATATGTTTTGTGAAGAAGATGCGTGTGTCCAACCTTAAAGCATCTCAACTTTAATTTTTCTTTACAATAGGGTGTGTGCTGATTACAAAGAGTGTGTGCTAATTATATTAAATTCTCATAAGGATATATACGTAATATAATTAACATCCCCTTACTAGCTTTGAGCTCTAGCATGGGGACTTTTGATATAATATCATCATTATCACTAATCGCTAATCGCTAATGTTCTAATCTGTGTCCATATATATATAGACACATTATACATATTGGATTACCGGCCGATTCTTTGTCCGTGGGTATGTGTTATGTACCACCGTTAAGTCTTTCTGAAAATATAAGAGAATGAGTTTTCCATTGTTGCAAAATGTATTATTTATTAATGAGTACAAAACTACAAACTGTAGGACTGGTGTATGAATATGATATATTATATACACGAGTGAAATATAATCTAGATACTGATCATATTTAAGCTCTAAAACGTTTCTAACTGCACCAATGATCATTGTAAATTTTAACCTTACGTACCTACTATAGAAGATAATGTTCTTATTTTCATGTTGTGGCTTGGAAGCTATAATTTATTGAATCAAAGCGGTAAACTTTTCTAAGTACTCTTTAATCTCCGTTCTTCTCTTGTTGTGAATTTGATTAATGCATTTTTATTGTTATCTACTATATAAAGCAAGTACATGTCAGTGGTTAAACCACACCAGATACGATGTGCAAATTAAATATTCCTAATCATCTTAATTGTGTTTTAGTTTCTTATGACATATACGATACGGAGAGTAATCTAGTCTATTAGATATTTTTACCAATAACCTATGGGCTGCGTATTGCGTAATACCATTCATCTATTCTACGAGCCGCCCTCGAAGTAAAAGCTACGCCATTCATATGTTAATACTACTACATAACATGCTAAATATTAATAGTTTTTCGTAAATTTTTTTTTCCTGTTCTTAAAGTGTGTTTATATTTTATGTATCTAGATTACAGAGATCACTTAGCGAACCATGCAAAGATTAACTATATTTTATTGGCAAAGACGTGAATGAATTGGACCATAGTTTATGCTGCTGGTTTAAGAGCCGCCCTTAAAGCGAAAGCCACAAATGAGATGAAACCTCCCTTCTAATAATTAATTTTTTAATGAATTATTATTATTAACAACTATAGGTTAATTTGTGGAAGAACCCACTCCCTATTTTGTTTAATCAGACGATGGTTTAAGACATCAAGCAATTTTTTTTTTAAGTAGTTGATGCATAGTCTCACTCACGATATTAAAATACGTTATCATCTGAATTCATAGGCTAAGAGAAGCTTTGTAAAAAAGTTTCTTATAGCTAATGTACCTCGAGATCACATACATAAATACATTCCATTCTATTCATATGTTAACATTTGACTCGTTACCTGTTATAGAAGTTGAGTAGAGATGACACTGATCTCAACCTATACAACCAAACACTAGATATGGCTATTAATTGGTATAACTAGTTTTCAAATTGGTATAACTTTTGTATGTTATATATTTCAGTTGTTCATGAAAATCTGTTCTTACCTAATCGATTATAGCCCAACAATTTAAAAAAGAATAGTTCCCATTATACTTTTTGTATCTACACTTTATGAAATTGCTACATGCAGTATCATAAACTATGGACCCATTTCTCATATATAAAAAACTAAAAGAAAATAATAAATACTAAGGGCAATGAAATCGTAGAAACCTCTATAAATAGACACTCTTCGACAAACCCAATCTCCACTTGGGAAATCTTGACTACGTTTATTTCGTTAATTAACACCAAAAAAAAAAGAAATGTTGTCCATGGCAGCAAGTTACGCACACCTAGAGGTCAAGCAGAAGAATCAGAAGGAAAAGATGAAAAAGAGAGTAAAGGAGAGAAACTCCGGCCACGATGCAGCTCATCCCCTCCCTGTCGAAACCTCTTCTGTCTCCGGAAGGATTTCTAATAAAATATATCCTTCTCGTTTATCTGATGAACAAGTAGAGGCCAAGTCACAAAAGTGAAATTCAAAGTCATGAAATTCTTAAAGAGGTTATTCAAGTATTTTTCTTTGTGTTAGCATTTAATTATGTTATCTATGTATGTATTTGTATGCGTGATGTGTCTAAAACGTATCTTGGTCGTGTTTATACTTTTGTGAAAGTGTGTGCTATTTGTGTGTTATTATGTTTTCAAATGTAAAAGACTATTCCATTGACATACGCCCATTGCCTTTTGGAACCCTGATTTACAAGTAGATTGTTACAAGTTCCTTATCAAAACATCTTCCTAATACTTAGAACTTAAAAAGCTAACAAAGTAAGATACATATCTCAAAATCAGAAGTGTATATTAGTGTCGAAGTAAAACATATTTACATATTTAAGCCGAACAACATCATATGTATGTAAATCAATTGGTTCGTTTAAGATTTGTAATTTGGTAATATTGGGTCGTCATTATTACTTTATTTTTAAACCAACAGTTGTTCATATTAAGGTTAAAAAACAAAAAATGGAGAAGAAGAGGTCCACAACACAGTGCCAAGCAACCCTGTTCGTTCATCGAAGGTTCAAAGTTCAAACCAAAGTCTACTAAACAAACATAAGAGTCTTCTCCTGCGTTCTACAGTAAAAATAACAAACCAAACTCAACAAAGTCCTCAACTTTTGTCCGCACTGAGCTAAAATCCTAAGAGCCTGCTACGAAAATAATGATCTCAAATCCCTCAAACCAGCAAGATCACTTGTTATTATTAGCTGCAAGTTTAGCTGCAACTTGCTCCTCTGACAAGGGCAAGTAATATATCCTGGGGATTGCTTTTGTCTTCTTGAAAAGATCATCAAGAGTGACAATGGGAGGTTCTTGTTCCTCAGAGACTAGAGGAGGAGGTGGAGGAAGACGTTCTACGATCTGAGGTGGTTTGGCCAGAGGTGGCGGCGGTGGAAGAGCTGTTGGAGGTGGCCGTGAAGGACCTTGAGCCTGTGGCTGATGTTGAGCCTGAGGAGGAGGAGGAGGCAGAGGAGCTTCCAGTTTTGCTTTCACTTCTTCTGGCCCAACAAATTCAGCTGTCAGAAAGCGGCCTCCATTAGGTGGCCATTGTAGGTTATACACGGCTTGTCTTGTTGCTGCAGCTTCTTCAACAGAGGAATACTGCATTCACGTCACAATTCACTCATGTTACAAGACATTCTTTCGATATTTAGATAATTGAAATGAAATGAACAGATGGAATCGACATTTTTGTAAATCAAAAGGAATGAAGAAGCGGTCTTACTGATACATAGCAATGGGTCTTAATTTGGTCCATCCAGAAACTAGTGACGTTTCCGGTTTTACCCAGAAGCTCCTGAACAGCTTTCAGTGTGAACGGCCTTAGGAAACGATCAATCCTGAGGGAATTTGTAGGCTCCTTGGGAGATGGAGGAACTGCCAATAAATATT
>NC_025695.1:834424-850242 GCF_000633955.1 Camelina sativa | reverse complement strand
ACAGCTTTCAGTGTGAACGGCCTTAGGAAACGATCAATCCTGAGGGAATTTGTAGGCTCCTTGGGAGATGGAGGAACTGCCAATATATATTGAACACATCTATCAAACAATTAGACAATGAATAAGAGATGGAAACATACATAGAGGAGTAGGGGTGGTGATTTACATACCCACACGTTCCTTGGGTCCATCCTCACTAGCCGAAGAGTCAGATCCTGAGAAGTCACGCTTCAGACCAGTCAACCTTGGTGTTGTAGTGGGTGCAGCGCTATTTGTGGCCTGTACTTCAGGAATTTTAATACTCTCAGAGTTCCATCGGCGCCTCTTTGCAGGCTCATTGTTTCCAACAGTTTCTTGATCTACAATGACGTAGAAATAAAGACACATCATCAGATGTTGTTTGAATTTCAACAGAGATGCTTCAAAAGCCAACAGATACAAGAAGTAGCTTTAAACACAAAGATTAAACAACAAGTAAACAGTAGCAATATGCCTCAAACACCAACATCACAAGATTCAATACAGCAAACATATTGATTAATAAACAAATGAATATGAGAAGCCTTACCATTAGCAGGGAGCTTTCTCTTATCAGAAGTCACCAGTGGATGGCTTTTATTTCCAAGGGCTTTCCCTTTCCTAGCATCTATATCAGCACGGCTTTCCCCCTTAGAAAGCATTTCAATTTTCTCACTCTTATCATCAGATGTAATCGGCTCAGTTTGCTTAGTCTCTGGCTCATCCTCCATAGACTCATCACCAGAACTTCTATCTAAATTCAACTTTTCTGAGTCGCCTGCATCGATAATGTTATTTTCTTTGGTCATATCTGTGTTTGCAGCATTGCTGTCATCTCCACCTCCAACAGATATCTTCTGCTCAAGTGGCGCCTCAACATCCATTGGATGCGATTCGCCAACGACATTTGATGGTTCTTGAGACTTACTAACATTTTGGTCTAATTTGACATTATCAGCAATTTTGTTATCCTTTAGTTCTATTTTTTCATTATTTGACACAGAATCAGTAGAAATACAATCAGATTTTACCTCAAACCCTGTAACGGGGATGACCTCAGATACCTGGTTGTACATAGCAGATTTTTCAAGCACAGCCTCTGTTGGTTGAGCCTTATTATCCGCACCACCATCCAAACCACTAGATGGTTCCTTATTATCAGATCTGTGAACAATTTGCTCACTAGGCGCCTCTGCCACAACTGGTGCATGACGTGCAAACACTGAACTATCATCAAGACCAGATATGTCTCCTCTAACATCATCAACTTTTTCATCTTCTTCACTAGCGAATGGCACTGCATTAACCTCTGGTTCTGAAAACACAGGGGGTTGAGTAGTCTCAACCGGAGCTGAAGCTTCAACTGTTGTCTTGATCTCAGTTGGTTCTGGGGTTTTTTCGGCTGTAACTGGAGTAGTCTCAGTGCTGAATGCCGCTGCATCTGGAGCAACAGGAGTGGATTGGTTTCGATCAGGTGTAACGTCGCCGTCGCCTCCAGTAAAAGAAAACATCTGAGCCTCTTGATTGGCTTGTTCAGCAGCAGCAACAGCAGCACTGTTGATTCTCTCAGACTCTTCTTGCTCAACACGAAGAGCTTCATCTAGACGCCTAACCAATTCCTCCTTCAAGCCTCTTGTAGTTAGTCTCCGTCGTTTAAGCTCTTCTTTCAATTCCGTAACCTTCCACTTATCAATTGGTCGGTTGTCCAAGATTGGAAAAGGTGATGACGACATCTTAGCTTATGTGAGCTGATTCTTGAAAAAAAAAAAACAAAAGTCAATAAAAAAATTCGAGAAATTAGATTCACACATCGCAGTGGACAACTCTATCTCTTAAATCCAAAATTAACCAACAAAAAAAAACAAAAACAAAGCTTAAATCTTTAAACAAACCCAATGCAAAAGAGATAAGATGAAGACTTACATAAACCAAATTGGCTTCAAACTTCCTCAGATTTGTGAAACCCTAAATTCGCAGCATAAGAAGAATGACAATTAGAAGAGACTTCGAAACACAAATACAAATAACCAAAACCCACTACGAAAAATTGAAAATTTCCCGACTCAAATGAATAGATTTCTCAATTTCTCTTATAAAACAAGAAAAACAAAAGATAAAACGCAAACCTTTTCGAAAAAGCGAAATCGAGAGGCAATGGAACGGAGAGAGAGTGACCTTTTTGTGATGAAATCTAACAGAGATTGTAAGATAGAGCGGACATTGGGGAAATTACAATCCCGTCATCAAATTTTTTTATTTTTTTGGGAATTTGGAAAAAGAGGAGGCGAATTCTAGGGTTCTTGTTCGTCGGGTGTTTTGATAATGAGAAAAAACTCGAAGACCTGCTGAAGCAAAGGGGCTTGTATGATAAATACCACCTTTGTCTTATGAATTGTCGAAACTACCCTTACTACTCTCAAGTTCAAGTACTCTTTTTTAATACTGCGTCGTTTTAACGCTAAACGCGATTTTTTTTTTTTTTTTTTTGTTTGGTTTATTATACTCTCNAGTTCCGAGTCCCGAGTCGTCTTCTTCTCACCGTCGTGTCGTAAGATTCTTCACTCGTATCGTTTCGGCGTTTCCTTCACGAGAAGAGCTACGGCGATAATGCTGCGGAAGTATGTTTTCCTGTACCCTAGACAAACTATCTTAAAATCTGCGATTATTTGTTAGATTCTCTTGTTCGTTCCATCAAATTTCGCGGTAGCTTCTAGGGTCTGATTTTGGTTTGATTTCTCTAAATTCGAAGAGCTATTTGTGAATTTGACTGGCTTGATTTTGTTTTTCCGTATCTGATCGAATGTGATTGTGATGTTTTGTTTAGGTCTGTTCTCGAGCTGGCTTCGCGTTTGTCAACTAAGAGGTATCCGAGCAATTTGGTAGCTCAGGTCAGTATGGTGATATTCTTAGTTGTTTACCATCTTTTTGTGAGTATTCTCTTGATGTGAATTTTGTTTTGCATCAGAGGTTTCATTTGACTTCTTTGAGAAATGCATCTACTTCTGGTAAAAACGGACTCCCTGGAGCTAAACCCGTTGGGAAACCAGATGCCTCAAAAGTTGATCCTCCAAAAGTGACTCCTCCTTTGGGGAAACCGGATAACCCTAAAGGTAATTCTTCTAAAGTGGTTATCGGAGGTGTTGTTGCAGTCGTTGGTGCTTCTCTTGTAGCGTATCAGACTGGCTATTTGGATCAGTATCTAGTGAAAGAACAGCATAAATTAAGTGAGCGAATCCACTCTGATGCCGTTACTGAAAAACTTGATGACGCTCATCTTTTTAATGTACCTTCCGGTGTTGAAGATTCTTCTGAAAAGGATGGTGAAGTTGAACCGCAACCTCAAGTTACTCCTCATTCTGAAGCTTCTGGGGGAATGCAGGTTGACGTAGAAGTGCAACCTGAGTCTGATCTATCACCTGAACGTTTTACATATATTTCTTCTAACCAAGAGGAAACAACGCCTCAAGAAAGTGTCATCGATAGAGCAGAGACAAGCTCGCCTACTTCTTCAGATGATAACTCTGTATCTGAAGATTCGACAACTAAGTCTGATATGCCCAAGGCAGAAAGTGTGACGTTGGAAGCGGCACCAAAACCTGGGGACAGTACTGCTGTTAGTGTCCAGTCTAGTTCGGTTCATAGAGAAAGTGAACCAGAATCTGCTTCACCAAAGGATCCTGCCACTGAAGAGGCACCTGAGGTACTATATTTCCTTTAGTTTAACTTGAAAAAGCACTACAGATTAAAAATGCAGAAGATGAATGTCTCAGCATTCCCTTCATGGAATTTTTCTTGGCTCGACTTTTTTCTTCATTGCTTAGAATGCTTGGATGCTGGAAGGGGATAGATCATAAGTCTATGTAAAAAGGATGGTGCTACATCGTTGGAGTTGAAGGCATTCCTTTGTTTTGTGCAACTTCTTATAATCTTGGTAGATATGGGATATTCATATGGACACTATATTAACTGTCCTGAATCACATTCTGATAGACACCAATTTCTTAGAAAGAAGGGATGTAGGGAACTAAAAATAGTTATTAGATACGTACTATTTTCTATGGAGAGCTGGAGGTGTTTATGAAGCTTTAGTTGATACTTGATTTTTCTATGACCTATAAAAGTTACGTAGAATTGATGTGAATTTTCTAACAGGATGTCATTGAGCGGAAAGTACAAATACCAGGTTCTCTCCTTAAGGAATACAATCTAGAAGGCATCGATACTGAAAGCAATGAATCTCCATCATTCGGAGAGCACATAACTAAAGAAACTGAGGTTTTAAACTTGATTTTCTGTATCTGTTTCTTATTTCAGTGCCTTGTATTGATTGATAATTTGCAGAAAATTGTGCCTAATCTGGATAGTTTCGTGAATTAGGCTCTTCCTAACTCTGTCGAGGGGATGAAAGATGGTTACATGACTGAAGATGGAAAGTTGGTACTTGATTTTCTGGCTGCCATTCATGCAGCTGAGAAGCAACAGGCCCATTTAGATGCACAAGTTTTTGCTGAAGAATTACGAGCCTTGAAGGTTGCTTATAAGATGGAATATGTCATATAAGTATTTATCGACTGTAGTATCGTTGCTTTATCTAAGAAGTTTTCACTAATATACTACTGCCAATTGTTTTGGTTGTACTCAGGAGAAGTACGAAAATGAGTTGAGAGACCTTAGGGCGCGTGAGCTAATGCGTATAGAGGAGGCAGCAATATTGGATAAGGTGCTTTTATCTTTCTATTTCTACTTGATTAACTCAGTCCAGGGCACTGCTCATATGCATCAAATAAACATGCCATTGATGTTTACTTTATATATGGGCAACATGATGTGAACTTCTACTGGATTCTCAGTCTTATGTTCCTGGGTAGAGGCATACAACTATATTTAAGTGCCAATGTTGCTTTCAGGAGCTAAAAAGAGAAAGAACAAAAGCAGCAGCTGCCATCAAGGCAATCCAGGAGAGAATGGAAGATAAGCTCAAAACTGAAATTGAACAAAAGGTCTGTACATTGCAAGGAACTGAGAATTAAAGTGTATTGCGACCTGAAAATCATAACCGACCATTTGTATTTACTGCAGGAAACTGAAGCACAGTTGGCTATGAGTAAAGCTGAAGAATTGGCAAAAGCTGAAATGATTTCGGCAATTGCAAAAGAAAAGGCAGCACAGATTGAGAAAATGGCAGAGGCAGATCTTAATGTAAGTAAAGACGAAATGGTGTACTTCATTTCCAACTATCTAATGTTTCCAGCCTCGTGGTATAGAATATTGCACAGACGTTTTAAAATCATAATTAGGAAGAAAGTGTAGGTCCAGATGCACGTTAGTTCTAAACCAAATTGAAATTTGTTACTGCAGTCTGCAGTCTGCAGAAAACATGTCGTCAAGGCAGATAGTCTGAAAGGATTGTTTTGAAACACATTATCCAAGTAGTGAATTCAGTGAACAAAATCTAAGAATTCTATTAAGGAGAAGAAATGCATACAAGTTCTGTGATGGGCATATAGCAAAGATGTTGGAAGAATTTCTATTCCAATGGAATCAGTTATGTTTTGCATACTTTGAAGTACTCAATCCCACATTATAACTTTCCAGCCTACACTCACTTGTGTTACTTATCTCTTTGCAAATAAACAGAATTCCTGAATGTTGTTAAGTCCTGTCTGCACTGTCTTATAATTTCTGTAGATAAAAGCGTTGCATATGGCATTCTATGCGCGATCTGAAGAGGCTCGCCAAAGTCATTCAGTTCACAAGCTTGCACTGGTAAGAATTGAATGTATGATTTTGTCATGGGATCATGTTAATGTCATGAAACTCTGCTTTTCTATACCACCTACTAAGTTTGATATATGAAAAATAATAAAATATAATTTTGCAGGGGGCACTTGTGCTGGATGATACCCTCTCGAAAGGACTGCCAATCCAAAAAGAAATCAATATGCTTCAGACTTATCTTGAAGGGACTCATAAGGATTCAATCCTAGGCTTGGTTTTATCATCTCTCCCAGAAGAAGCACGAACGAATGGAACAGACACAGTGCTACAACTGAATCAGAAGGTGAACCCGTACAGTCAATGGCTATAAAAATTTGTTCCAACTTTTTTTTCTTACTCTCTTCTCGTTATGTTTTCAGTTTGATACTTTGAAAGGAACACTTAGACACTTTAGTCTCATTCCACCTGGTGGCGGAGGAATCTTAGCACATTCTCTAGCTCATATAGCATCTTGGTTAAAGGTATGCTGCTGATTACATTCCACGCTCAGTCGCTCAAAAACGCTGAAGTCTTAAGCGTACTTCTGTGGGATTTTTTTGTTAACCTAAAACAGTTCAAAGAAGTGGATCAAGCTGATGGAGGCATCGAAACTGTAATAAAAAAGGTAGATAATTACTTGGCGGAAGGAAAACTAGCAGAAGCAGCAGCAACACTTGAAGAAGGTGTTAAAGGAAGTAAAGCAGAGGAAATTGTGAGTGACTGGGTGCAACGTGCAAGAAACAGAGCCATTACAGAACAAGCTGTTACTCTTCTCCAATCTTATGCAACCTGTGTTAGCCTCGCTTGAATCCCTCCCAGATCTTCCATTAAGGTACATTGGTCTTCTTCTTCTTTTTTTTCAGTTTTGAAATTACTCAGATTCCTGGAGTTACAATCAATTTGCGGGAAGTAGTACCAACCCCTTTATTTTATTTTGGTCGGAGGAAGAATTACGATTTTATATTCCAATGTTTATGTCTAAATCACAAAGTTTACGAGAGAGATGTTATCTGAGTTAGAATGTTACAGAAGTTTGAATCAAAATAAGATGAATCTCACGAGTAATGACTCTTTATTTTTTCATTGGGATCATAAACTGTTGATCTGGGGATGATTGTTGTTGTTGTGATGTGGCATCAATCATGTGCATCATATAGTATCACTAGGCTTGCGTTGCATTCACCGCCTCCATATTTGATACCGCATTCAGTTTGGGTGAGTTTTCTTTTCCATTTTTCTTGCGGTCCTAAATCCAAATTAAGAATCTAAGAAAGATAACAAACTAAAACCCTATCTTGTGGTCATGCATTTATCTTTTTTTTAAAAATCCATTTAGCACATATAATTGGTACCTTGTCCTGTCCACATGTAATAAAGTTTGAACTCTGAAAAAATACCTTCTACAAACTTTGATTTGTACATTAGTGATTCTGCATGAAAAAATCTCGTAAATAAAATAGGTGAAAATTTTCAAGTTAACTCGTAAAAAATACGAGTTTGAGCATAATTCAAAGGGACCTAAACTTAGCATAACTTTGATATTGAGAAAAATGTACAAAAACAATCTTGGAATACTCATTCCAATAATGCAATATTAAATCTTAGCGGCTGCGGGAAACTTCTTCTCGTCGGTCTCTTATTAGAATGTTTAAACCTGTTATTATATGTACCGAACGTTGAAGGTCTTTGCTCGACAACTCCAAAACATTATAAAATTTTGTCAGCTAACTTACCACTAATTTATTCGATCGAATGGAGTCACCTTCATATATATATATATATATATATATAAAATATAGCTACAATAAAAATATTTGTCAACTAACTTACCACTAATTATTCGAGTGGAGTCCCCTTCGTATGCTTATAAATATAAAATTTACATTTAAAATTTTATTTAAACCAGTTTATGAAAAGTTTGAAATGTTGATAATTTTATGTATATGTTTTGAATTATCACGTAAATTATCAATACATGAAAATAATATATAGAGACTATATTGCACCAGCTGACACAGCGAACCTTAAATATGAAACAGCTAAGTTTGATAAGTGAGGTGGCACAACTCCTCCAATTAGGAGACAGCCTCACACGCGTATTCCAATCAGTGCCCGTCAGATATCGGCCACGTATACATTTGAACGCTCGAGATCTCTTCTCCCAAACGTGTGAAGCTGTCTCGCCGTACGTAAAGTAGTGTGACTAACCTCCAGGATGGTTCTTCTAACCTTTAATTCTTTGCTAAGAATTTGATCATTGTTCCTGATTAGTTTAATAATCAACCGACTAATATTATTGTTTAGATAAATTGGTGTGAATTCGTTAATACATGCATGGCTCTCTCACCTTCTTTGTGACTTCCTTGTGAAACACAAGATTCTAAATAAAAATATCTAAAGTTATTATTATTCCACATATAACGTAATTGTATTCACATGGATTCCCTACAAAGCTTACCTTCGTATATATGCTAAGCTAACCAATTTTTTTTTTCAAGAATTGGTTACAAATACTTGAAAATGATTTTAAAACATTAGCCCTTTAGTTCCAAACTTTTTCTATCATATACTACTTTCGTTTCTTACCTAACCACAAGGTCTTTTGGCATATATATTGCTTACAGCCTAAGTTCTTAAAGACCTCCTTTTCTATATTTTTATAAAGTGAGCCAAATGTAGTTTTGTGTCAATTGTAAACACAACAACATACTTTTGCTTTCGTACCAATACAATAATATACCCAAAAGTCATTATTTTATTAAAATATCAAATTAAGGCCTCTATATAAGTCGAGACAACCTACTAACAACTCATTGCAAACTGAAACCAAAACAAATATCTACACAAAACGCAATAGCACATCTTGAGAGACAGAGAAAAGAAACACCCATTATTATCAATCTTTCTTTATCTGATAATTTCTTGATATAAAGAAGACACAAGTCAAAGAACAAATTTAAGAAAGATGGGAGTTGGAGGAACATTAGAGTATATATCAGAGCTAATAGGAAACGGAGGAAGCCATAGCTATGGCAAGAGGAAGAAGAAGAAGCAGTTTCAGACTGTAGAGCTCAAAGTTAGAATGGATTGTGATGGTTGTGTCCTCAAAGTCAAAAACTCTCTTTCTTCTCTGAAAGGTAACGAACTTCTTTCTAATCAAAATTCTCGTCCGGATTTGTGTTGTTCCATATGAGATGATATCATTTGATATTACGTACGCTTTTGTATTTGATGTTAATAACATCATGTTATGATATCATTTGATGTTTAAAACAAGGCTGAAATGTACCATCGTTGATCTTTTCCAAATTTTCGTTTTCGTCTATCCCATCCTAAAATTCTCGTTTGCTCAACCTCAATTAAAACGTATATATATATAAATAATACATGAACGCATATATAACATTCAAAGACTCAAAGTGTAACGTACATGATCTTTTCAGGAGTGAAAACAGTGGAGATAAACAAGAAGCAACAGAAGGTGACAGTGAGTGGCTATGCGGATGCGAGCAAGGTGCTGAAGAAGGCTAAAGGGACGGGGAAGAAAGCCGAGATATGGCCGTACGTACCGTACAACTTGGTGGCTCAGCCGTACATAGCTCAGGCTTACGACAAGAAAGCACCGCCTGGTTACGTCAGAAAGGTGGACCCAAACGTTAACACCGGAACGATGGCCGTTTACTACGATGATCCTTCTTATACTGCCATGTTCAGTGATGATAATCCTAATGCTTGCTCTATTATGTAATTTGTTTAGTTAGATAATAAATAAAGGAATTAATAACCTATGCGGATAATGTATATGTTTAATAAGGGGTTATAAATTTTGGTGTTTGTTGTCTTTTAGTACATGATTTTTGTCTTCTTTTGCATGTGCTTTTTGTTGGTGTTACAACAAGTGAATGTTTATTAATGTTAAAAAAATGCCTAAACAATTGGAGAGCATAAGAATCATTGTTTACTATCCTTGGAATGCATAATGGAAACAAGTTCAATTTTTCTAAGATAGCCACGAAGTTACAAAACAATAACAAAGATGGATTATTGTCCGCTTTGTAGTTTTGAGGTCCGAAAATTTAAATTCTCACTTTGCATGAAAGTGATTGAAGAGTAAGAACTTAAGATCTCTTTTTACTCATTTAAATCATCAGTTCAATCGATCGGATCACGGACTTTTTTGTAGGGGTCGGTCACCAATACCTTAAGTATGAGGCTTTTGCTTTTGGTTTAGGTCTTTTTTGTTAGTTTTTTGGGACCCCAAAATTCTAACTCTTTTCACCAACTCTTTTTAGCTGTTACATAAATTAAAGGGGAAACATCTAAACAATGAATAGTAAAGATCACATAATGCTTAAATAAATGTGTATCACTACACAACATACACGGGTCATATAATCTATACAACATACCATTCTTTGAAGGACTTGCACAACAAATAATTCTTACTCTTCAGATGTAAACAGAGTACATCAACCTTCAAGAACCGCTCTGTATATCAGTTTCTGCACTTTCCTGAAAAAAATACAAAATGAAGATTTGTCTTATGTGTTTTCTACATATTGACAAGGCAAGAACCCAAGTTTTACACTTTGTTGGCCTTGAGATTCATGAGTTGTTGTGAGGGGACCAAAATACAAAGATAATGACACCGATGAACAATCACATTGTGCAACTTTATTCCAAATTCTGTACATCTTAGTGACACAAACTACATCACTTACCTAGACTGAATCTAACCTAACAAACGCTTATACACCTATGCAAGTACATAATCTTCCGAGGTCATAACTCAACATAGAAAAGAAAAAAAAATAGATTTGTGTAGAGGAGATATGTCTTGTTCTTCTTCAACAGCAAGCTAGTCATTGGGTTCAGTTGAAATTATCAATGTTTTAGATCATAGAAATTATAATCAATGCCATATTTTCATCTGAGGATGGTCAAAAGGAATCACCTGGTGATATACATCATATACATAGTTGTTTTTTCTCCTTAACCAAAAGAAGTTGGGATTGACTTCATCTTGTATTACTTCCTGGGTAGATCTCAACAAAGTTTATATCATAGAGCAAAGTTGCATTTCCAGGTATGTTACAGTCACCTGCATAAACCCAACACATAGTTGAGATCCAAATATCTTTTCTTACCATTGATGTGAGCATGGGAAGAAGAAGATTACATATGCAAAGTAAAAATGTTACAAGGAATATAGTTGGAAGTACCGGAAAAGCATCCTGCAGGCTCTGGTCCGTAAGCTAACTGAGGTGGAATCTGAAGTTTACGCTTTCCACCTGCAAAATTATAACCGCACCAATGTGTCTTCAGCCTAATAAAAGACACTAAACGAAGGAAACAACAGTACTTGCCTACTCGCATAGGTGGCACTCCTTCTCCTCCAAGAATACCCTGGTCTAGACCCCTAATAACCTGATCATGTTTAGACAAAAAGAGTTAGAAACCGCTGTTTTGCAATCCTAAAGTTTGAAACTTTTCTTCTAGATAGATCTTAGTATTCCAATTCAGATCAAAACTTTCTTCATCTAAATAAAAGGTGCATTGTCTCCATTAAACAATCAACAGAATCACCAAATCCTTATCAGTATATTCAAACTAACATTGGACATTGTTGTACCTTGCCGACCCCAATTCGCATAGTAAGTGGTCTTGCACGCTTATAGCTACTGTCAAACAACGTCCCATCTGCAAACCTCGCCGTGTAATGGATCTGCGCAACTCCAAATTCTCAAACTTTTAAATCAGAAAGTTCACAGCTTTTAAGTATGTTATCAAAGCACAATCAACTCCAAAGTGATGAAATTTTTGGAACCCTAAACAGAGCAAATCGATTCAATAAGAGAGAGATGGATAGATTACATTGACCATTACACCACGAGGGGCTTCATCACCAAACCCAACATCGAGATCGCAGAATCCAAGTCCCGATTTTGCGTAGCTGTATTCGCAGAGAGGATCTCCAACAGTGGCGTAGTACTCAATCCTCGTGGCGTCTGCGTCCAGAGGCGTTAGAGAGAGAATCGAAGCAGCTAAGAACCCTAAACCCATTCCGAAAACGCGTTTCTTTACGGAAAGTTTCGGCTCGCAGTCAGTGGAAGAAGAACAGAGACACGAGGAAGACGAGGAAGAAGAAGAAGAAGAGAAGATGGTGGGTCGGAGAACTGAGCGTGTATAGAGAGATTGTGTAAGTGTTAAAGTAGAAATCGCCATTGTTTGGTTTGAGTCGTCTTCTTCTTCTTCCTTATCTGAGTGAAGCCAGAGCGTTTGGTCTGAGTCTTTTGAGAGATACAACGGCCCCAAAAACAAAACCAACAACACTGGATATGATTGTGGGTCCCACTCGTATATTTTCTATTTTTTCAAAAGCAAAAAAAAAAATGGAAAAAAGGAAAAAAAAGATAATATAAAAACAGGGTCCAAATAGTGTAGAACTTATTCTTATTCACATTGAGTCATTGACATTTTACTTGTCTAGCTAAACAAACAATTTACACTGCTTTCCGTATTAACTATTAAGAGTGGTTAGTTAGACTCATAAACCAATAAATAAATAAAAATTCAATAGGATTAGATTTTTCTATGTTGGATGTTTGGTCAAGTCCTTTGACATGATTGTATTTAAGCATCAAAATTAAACCCAAATTCTTTCACGAGTTAACTCCTCATCTGCAGTATGAGAATTAAAGCCACCACGGTTTTGCATTCAATATATGTTATATGTATATAGGACGACATATAAAAGTCTACCACCACGATTGTATTTGGTTTCGGATAACATTTTTCATAATTTAATTTCCACTAGTATATACTTTACTGTATTTTTACGTCTCATCTTACGGGGTTCCCAAACGCAGTTGATCCATATCCTTTTGCACCAACTTTTGAACTTTCGGAGCCAATCGGCGGCCCACAAGATAGAGGGAACCTGAATCGAATCATTTTGATGGCCATACCTATTGGTTTATCACTGAAGTATGAAACCGATCGAGTATTGGTGTGATCCGTTCATCTGACTATGTCAGTGCGACAATAGCTCGATATTCATGGTCCACCATAACCACCACCATGATAATATACACCATCATCATCAATCATCAATATGAATATTCCTTTTAGATAGAGATACACATGTATGCATATCGTGTGGATGGTCTATGTAAGTGATGTGTGTATAGGTTATATATGTAGTTCATTAGTACTATTTAGTAGTGACTTAAGTGTAAATAACTGGTCCATGGACAGAAAAAAAATATATCAAAATGATTTGAACTTTTGTAACACATGAACAAGCAAAGGATATCTTCATCAAAAGTCTCATGATTTTGTTTTACGACCATCAAATATCATTGTGAAAAAAAGAAGAGTTATTTATTTTTTTTTTTTCTTTTACGAGTGTTATCCCCTATATAATAAAACAGAAGTACTTTATCAAAAAAAAAAAAAATAGAAATACACAACATTATTTTGTAGACTATATAATTTTAATAAGTTGGTTACAAATAGGTTATACATTAATGATAGATTAATTAGTTACAAATATATTATACCAAAAATCTTAAAGAGAATATTCTAAAAAATCATATCATCTAACTTACCATATTAATTTCTTTTATTAAATTATTCATCAAATAAATTTTTTTGATATCTAACTTAACATATTAATTTGTTAACTATCATTATACTTCACCTTTTATTTTTATATATGAGTCTATTTTGTAAAACAAATAAATTATCATATTATTTATTATAATTAAAAATAGTTTTATTTCTGGATATACCATAAGTTGAATTTTAAAAACAAATATAAATTATTCAATCTATAAAATATTCAAGCTTTAGTAATATTATTCTTTAAATATAAAATCAATTGAATAATTTTACTGAGTAACATGTCAAAATTTGAATATTTAAATTCAAATTTACAAAATTATGTCTTATAATGACATTCAAGTCATGATGTAGAATATACATTGTTAAAATAACTTCACATATATAACTTAATACAACATATTAAAATTTTATTTTAAAATATAAAATATACAAAATTTCGTATAATATAATTATCTAGAATCATTAACAATATAAAACTTACAAAATAAGTGTCTTTTTTCAAGCCATCATATTTAGCATATGATTTTATTGCATAATGTTTTATCCAAAAAAAACTTTTAAAAACAATCACATAAATTATATTTTATATAAAAATTATAATATAAATAAAATGAATTTCAACTCGTGTTCTAGCACGAGTCTTAATCTAGTTATAAAATACATACATTAGCAAATAACATTATTGAAAATCCCTCTAACACAAGATGATAATTTCATTGTTGTTAGAGACTAGAGAAAGAGATATATAAATGAAGCTGAATATTCTATTACGATTACTATTAGTTCACAAGAAGAACAAAGAGGCGAAAAGAACTTTGTAGACGCATCACATACTATTATTCATCACTGTTGGTTATCTGCATAATGTATATTCCCTTTTTCGTTCTGTCTCTTTTACTTGGAACTTTTCAAATTTCAAATATGTTTGTGTGGTAAAATGAGAGTCGAGTCAATAAAAATTTGAATTAAATATCATAATAAGAGCATGACTTAATGCAGATGATGCGAAACAAGACACGAAGAAAGACTAGCTAAAAGCACATGGGAGAACAGTAATTTATCAAATTTCAAATCACCACAACAATAATAAAAAGGTATAATTATATATACTATGGTCCCAAAACTATATTCCAGAATCCGGCGGCCGTGGAAGATTCCCCAAATTTCGCCACCATTCACTCCAATATTAAATTGGCGAAATAGTTAAGAACTTTCAATTTCATATTTGCAAATAATTGTTGTCATAAACATATGACTAAAAGGTACTATATAGTATATTATAAGAAAATATACAAACAAAATCTTATTTAAATGAGATCTAACCAACATGTAGTGAAAAACTAAAAATATACAAACAACAAGCATAGATTAGTTAAGTATTAATTAATAAACCCTACAATTAAAAGTGATTATACTAAAATAGAAAATAAATGAGCAACTTCATCATCCTACTATATGTGCTATGTTTAATTTGTTGAATAATAATCTTGTCAAGAGATTAGCTATAATTTCGGGAAATAGTGTATTTTTATGTTCTTTGGTCGGAAGATGAACATAACCAAGTACCGTCATTATTATGATCATGATCGGAACCACCGTAACTTGCATTATCACCGGTGGTTATGTTCCCATTAGCCGCTGCCGCTGCCGTGTGAGGATTAGCAGATGGACTCTGCATCATACCATTGATACCAAGACCAAACTGGTCGTGATCATTGCTTCTAGGGTTTGAAATATGCGCTTGGAGAAGGGCCTGTAGATTCATATTCTCGAAACCGTTGTTAGGGTTTTGAAATTGCTGAATCTGTGATCCTGATAAGAGTGGAGACGTTGGCATGAGCTTTTGAGCGAAAGGTCGTAACAAGAGATTGTTGTTATTGTAAGAGTTTGGCGAAGAAGAAGACAAGCCGAGGAAAGTGTTGAGGCGCGTGGTGTTCACGACGGAGTTGTTGTTGAATAGCGGCGGAGCTGGGATTCCGGTAAACTCTTGAACCATCGCTCGGAAGTTTGACGTGTCCGTCGTTAGAACCGTGGTTGGTGCTCTTCTTGATGCTCGTGATCTTTTCTTTGTTTTCTTGGTAACTCCTATGTTGTTATGGGGAGGGAGTGATGACGTGGCGGAGAAGGTTCGGAGGTCCGGTTGGGATATAGGGTTGGTTTGTTGGTTTACGGGTAAGAACGTGTTGTTGTTGTTGAAGTAGTTTGGTGATATTAGAGAGTTGTTGTTGTTATGGTCGAAATGGAGGAGGTTGAGGTAGTTTTGTTGCGGCGGAGGTAGAGATGACACGTGGTGGTCGAAGAAGGCGGAGATGGATTGATCGGCGGCGCGTGAATCGTACTCCTCTTCTCCTCCTCCGCCACCGCCACTTGAAGATTGCATGCTACTACTATTACCGGACTCCATCTCGTAACCGGAA
>NC_025695.1:815544-834257 GCF_000633955.1 Camelina sativa | reverse complement strand
GCCGCTGCCGCTGCCGTGTGAGGATTAGCAGATGGACTCTGCATCATACAATTGATACCAAGACCAAACTGATCGTGATCATTGCTTCTAGGGTTTGAAATATGAGCTTGGAGAAGGGCCTGTGGGTTCATATTCTCGAAACCGTTGTTAGGGTTTTGAAATTGCTGAATCTGTGATCCGGATAAGAGTGGAGACGTCGTTGGCATGAGCTTTTGAGCGAAAGGTCGTAACAAGAGATTGTTGTTATTGTAAGAGTTTGGCGAAGAAGAAGACAAGCCGAGGAAAGTGTTGAGGCGCGTGGTGTTCACGACGGAGTTGTTGTTGAATAGCGGCGGAGCTGGGATTCCGGTAAACTCTTGAACCATCGCTCGGAAGTTTGACGTGTCCGTCGTTAGAACCGTGGTTGGTGCTCTTCTTGATGCTCGTGATCTTTTCTTTGTTTTCTTGGTTACTCCTATGTTGTTAGGAGGAGGGAGTGATGACGTGGCGGAGAAGGTTCGGAGGTCGGGTTGGGAGATAGGGTCGGATTGTTGGTTTACGGGTAAGAACGTGTTGTTGTTGTTGAAGTAGTTTGGTGATATTAGAGAATTGTTGTTGTTGTTATGGTCGAAATGGAGGAGGTTGAGGTGGTTTTGTTGCGGCGGAGGTAGAGATGACACGTGGTGTCCGAAGAAGGCGGAGATGGATTGATCGGCGGCGCGTGAATCGTACTCCTCTTCTCCTCCTCCGCCACCGCCATTTGAAGATTGCATGCTACTACTATTACCGGACTCCATCTCGTAACCGGAAGACCAAAAAAAAAAGATTTTGATGAGATAAAACGTAAGAAAAATGTTAAGGGAGCTATTGTTACGGAGCATATGAAATGGGATATTATGGTAAATATAAGACATTTGGTGTGACATGATATATTTTTAATTATTTTGTTTTGTTTTGTTTTTGTGTGAAAGGGAGAAAAAAAACGGAAGGTGAAATCGCATTAAGTGGTTCCACTACCACCATCCACTATTGTCTACTCTATATAATATCATATACATGTATCTAAGGTTTTGTTTATATTAAATCTATTCGTTTTGGTGATAGTCAAAATTCACTTTGATTGTCTTTGGTTCGGATAATGATCTGTTTTGTTTTTCTACCACTGCAGTGCAGGATATGATATATATGCACACAAATCTTGTACTACTTTTTCCTGATAAATGTATACACCTTTTGTTCGTGATTTGTGTGTATGCTACTGTGACAGTAAAATATGTGATTAAAAAAAAAATTGTATCGTGCGCACAATAAGTTATCTTCCTCTTGGTATTCTCTAATATTAAAGCAATATGGGTTGTTCAATTAATTATCTGCTAATCTCTTACATGATGACATAAGTAGGTCAGTTGATTTGGACCAGATTTAATAATATCATACTTATTAGATGTCATCATAGAGTTCTACCAAGATAATTTTTTTGTTTAATTCGTTTCTCTTTTCAATTGAGTAATACAAGATGAAATCACAAATTCAAAAGATGAACATAATAAATATCTACATAATCATTGATAAATTTTAAATAATAAAATGATTCGATATATAAATAATGGTTTGAGTGTAGATTTTGATCGATGCTATTGCTAGGTTTGGTCGGAAAATAAGAATTAATCATATTATTATATACTACTTATTAGCTTAAGGAAAATTAAAAAGTTTTACGGTCCCATCCATTAACCAAAATGCCATAACCCTACTTTCACTTTACCCATACGGCTTAATTTTGTTTGGTTACCCACACTCATTTATATATGTTTGTCCAGTTCTCATCTATTGTTTCTCAATCATCATATTAACCGAATTATATGCTAGTCTTGTTCAAAAAAAAAAAAAAAAAAAAAAAAAAAAAAAAAAANCGAATTATATGCTAGTCTAACAATGTCATACTATTAGATGTTTACACGTACATATCGATGATGTCTTGAGATTTATTTTCGAAAACTTTGGAGCTAATATGTAATAATTAACAAGAATAATAGAATTTGCCTTTCTTATTATATATTGTCCTAGTTGAGAACTCAGAATATATCGTTCTAAAAAGATTATAGTAACGTTATAAAACACGTGTGAGTTGACACTATTGGTTGATTGAATTTGGACTATGGCGGGACATGATCATAACTTTTTTTTTATATATATATAATTTTGTAAACTATGGCCTATATGAGTTTGATCAGATTTTCATATCCCATGCAGCATCATAGTAGTTTCGCTTGGTTTGAATTTTGCATGGGGGAGAAGAAAAAAAAATATTTTTAGAAAAGAAAATAAATTATAAATGGGCTTAAAGTTCATGCCCAAACTTTTCCTAAGCTAAGGGTCCATATGATAAATTAACAAAACTGGTTTTGGTATTTGAAAGCCCAATAGCTTTTTGAGAAGTAAAACAAAAAACTCTGTCGTTTGAATACAATTTCGCTGAGGTGGGAAAAACGTTGATTGACGAGGATGAATTTTATTTTCATAAATAAGTATATGTGTAAGATTTATAGTATAAAACTATGCTTAAGGTAATTAAAAAATACGCAATATATATTTGGAAAACAATACTTAATTCTCAATATAAATATGAATTATTCTTAATATAGTCAAAACTATAAAAAAAAATCAGAGTCATTTATAAGGAATTTTTTTATAATGTATATCATATTTTGCTTGGTCTGTAAGATGCCAGGGAGAGCCATAAAGGGTACTTTCGTAATCCACCTAACCTATCCTTACCGACCCGCCGAGTAAACGCCATGTCTGAAACAAAGCCTCTCAGATGATCCATCTTAATTCTCTCATCACAATGGATAAGAATCAGCCACGTCAACAAGACACGCTACTCCATAAAACACACGATAACTGCTCAATTGTTAATTCCCAATTATAACCCTTCCGTCAATAATATTCGCCTCTCTATTAATAGACCTTTCCAGAATGAAAGAAAGGAAAAAAATCAGAGAAGAAACACAAAATGGCTCGCCGCGACGTTCTCCTCCCCTTCCTCCTTTTTCTCGCCACCGTCTCCGCCGTAGCCTTCGCCGTAAGCTTCCTCAATCTCTAACCTCTCTCGATTTTATTTATTTGTTTTTAAATCTTGACTTATTCAATGCTGTCTGATTGATGATTTAGGAAGATGATCCAGACTGTGTTTACACATTCTACCTGAGAACCGGATCGATCTGGAAAGCAGGAACCGATTCAATCATCAGCGCGAGGATCTACGACAAGTTCGGTGACTACATCGGAATCAAAAACCTACAAGCCTGGGCCGGGTTGATGGGACCTGACTACAATTACTTCGAGAGGGGTAATCTCGACATTTTCAGTGGAAGAGCGCCGTGTTTGCCTAGTCCGATCTGCGCCTTAAACCTAACCTCCGATGGCTCCGGTGATCACCATGGCTGGTACGTTAATTACGCCGAGGTCACGACCGCTGGTGTTCACGCTCAGTGCTCGACTCAGAACTTTGAGATTGAGCAGTGGCTCGCTACTGATACTTCTCCTTATGAGCTCACCGCTGTACGGAACAACTGTCCTGTCGTGCTAAGGGATAGTGTCAGCCGGGTCGGGTCTGAGATCCGGAAGAAGCTTTCTTGGGTTGTCTGAGTGAATTCGTTTAAAGTCTTTTGTATTGTTTGTTTCGTCGTCGTCGTCTTCTGAGTGTAATGTGGCGTTAATGAATATGATTCGATAAATAAAACTTTTAGTACTCCATAATTAGAGTGAGATTTAGTGGATAAACACCTCAAAATCATTTGATTAGTCTCGGTCTTTATGTTAAATCTAAAACAAATAAATGAGATATTAAATACAAGGACTAAGACATGATGAACACAAGGACTATAAAAATTGATTTGTATGCACATAGGTGTCGATATTAATACGCGGAATCGAAATTTGATTGGACCAGTAAACCCCTTCGAAATTTGTTATATCAAAATGAATACAAACGTGGCATGAATACACAAGAAATTTGTTGTATTCATTTTGATATAACAAACTGTGTGATATTTATATGATATATTGTCCATATTGTAAACCTATACTTTTTTGTGGGGACAAAACCAAATTATTGATATTTTATTGTCAAGAAAATGTTGAAAAGTTTAAAGAATGTATAATGTGTTTTTTTATTAAATATTTTATTCAGATTAAATGGTATATATTCTTGGACAATACAAAGCAAACTTACAAAATAAGAATATATAAATGAAAATGTGTTGAAAAGAAAAAAAAAAACTGTAAAATAAAATGAAATATTAAATTTACATAACAATGTGACAAATAAGTTGGATTTGTGGAATCTCTAACGATCAAATGAATAGAATGGATCCAAAATCCGGTTAACTTTTACATCATATTGCAAATTTATTATTTAATTTTTCATTACTCAAAATTTAATAAAAACTTAAAACTAAAATTTTCAAAATCAAAATAGGATGTGAATAAAATTTTTAAAATCTTTTAAAATCAATAAGAAAAAACCTTATAAAAATTAATTAAAAAATTGAATGTCAAATCTAAATAACGATGCAATAAACAAGTTAGATTTGTGGAATCTCTAACGATCAAGTGACTACATCAAATGACTGGATCCAAAATCTGATTAGTTTTCAAATCATATTGTAAACTTATTATCCAATTTTTTATTAATTAAAATTAGAAAAGTCTTTTTTTTTAAACTTAAAAACAATTTTTTTAAAAATTAATTAGAAAATTGAATGCTAAATCTACATAATGATGCGATAAACAAGTTCGATTTATGGAATCTCTAACGATCAAATGACTGGATCCAAAATCTGATTAATTTTCACATCATTTTGTAAACTTATTATCCAATTTTCATTAATTAAAATCAAAAAAAGTTTTTTTTTAGAAAAATCAATGTAAAACCAAAAAAAATAATGAATGGGAAAAAAAAACAGTAAGAAAACTTTGTTCCTTTTAACTTAGCGTAAAAAAAGAAGAAGAGAAGGGATGAAATTGACCTAGTTTTTTGTTGGGTTTTTACGGGGATCACCGGCAAAACGAAGCACCGTCGCCGTCTCCGTGGAGTAGCATCTTCATACTTTGTGATGGTGAGAGGGAGAGAGTGACTGCGATGTAACTGACATAGAAGCAAAGTAAGCGCAGGGATCGAATAAGAGAGAAAAGAAAACCCTAAAATATCAGAGCATGTAATTGCAATCTCTCTCACTCTCTGTTTCTCTGTCACCGACAAACGAATCACCGTCGCCGTCTCCGTGGAGTAGCAACCACCTCCGCAGTAGTATTGTCTTCGTAGAGTTTCTTCAAATTTTGTGGCGGCGAGAGAGAGAGAGAGAAAATGCGATGTCGACACCACTGAAAAACCAAACCCCACAACAAAAAATAAAGCATTGGCTGGAGAGCCAAAGGTGAAATAGAAGCAAAGCAAGCGCAGGGATCGAATAAGAGAAAAAAGAGAACCCTAAAAAACCAGAGCATGTAATTGCAAGAATCATAACTCTCTCTCTCTGTTTCTCTGGTTTGTGATAGATACGAAAACGATCAGATAAGGAGAAAGAGTAAGGGCGAGACCTATATTTATAGACACATCTTATGTGTGTGTCTTGGGATCAAAGTTTCCTTTTTTCTTTTACACATCTCTGTTATGTCTATCCTTTATTTGACCGACTTATGACTCAAGTTTCCTTTTTTTTTGGTTACTCCTATGTTGTTTCCTTTTCACTGTGCTCTGATTGAAATAAACATAAAAAACACTTCTTGCCAACAAAATATTCAATCACTTCGATTTCTGTTTCATTGAAAGATAAAGAAAACTAAATGATTTAGTAAACTGTAAATCCCAACAAAGGATTTTGAAAGGAACTGTACATTATTTGAGTTGTCACTACATATATTCTTTGTTTCGTCAAGCTAGTCCTGGGCGTTCGGGTACCCGAACCCGATCGGGTTCGGATCTTTGAATTTTCGGATATGAAAATAGAATCCGATCGGATATTTTATATAATCGGGTCGGGTTCGGATAAAACCCGAACGGGTTTGGATACTTTCGGATACACCCGAAGTCCGAACTGAATTTCGGATATCCGATGGATTTCGAGTATTTTTATCCGAAATTGATAAAAATACCCGAAATCCTTATTAAAAACCCGAACCCATACCAAAATACCCGAAAAAGCATATAACTTAAATATCAAAAAACATAAAGATTGAAACTCAGAACTGAAAGTCTTAAAGAGTAAAGAGTTTAGAGATTCAAAGAGAATGCAAGTCTAAATTCTGATGTTTAAAAGAGAGAAACAAGTAGATAAAGTTTAAAAGAGAGAAACAAGTAGATAAAGTTTAAAAGAGAGAAACAAGTAGATAGCGTTTAAAAGAGAGAAACAAGTAGATTAGACAAGTAAAGCAGTCTTCTAATCCTCTTCTTCTTCTGCCATGTAACATGCTCAAGAGTCTTTTTCTTCACATTCAAACTCTGAAAATAAACAAACCAACATTACAAACTGTAACTTGTAAGTAAGTACTTAACATGGCATAGAGAGATTAAAAAGTAACCTCTTTGAAGCTCATCTTCAAACTCAACTTCTGCAAGAATTTGAGCATTTGTAAGCACCTTTTCTTCAAACTTTATGTCTTGTTTTAACCATTTTGCAGTACACATAAGAACCTCCACCATGTTGTGTGTAAGACAACTTCTGTAGGGATCTATTATCCTTCCACTAGTGCTAAAAGCACTTTCAGAAGCAACAGATGACACTTGCATTGCAAATAATTCTTTAGCCATCTGAGATAAAACAGGGTATCTTGCACTATTGACCTTCCACCAAGAGAGTACATCATACTTAACTCCCATCATCAAATCTGGATTCTCAACTTCTTCTCTCAGATACGTATCTAGTTCATTAGTATCTCTAACTCCAATAGTTCTGAGCAATGTATCATACTTCTGCGCCATCGGGTTGTATCCACCAAAATCATCATCGACCGAGTCAAATACGTCTTGATGTCTCTCTCGATTACTCTGAGATGAGCAGTGAGATTGAGTTTGTTCCGCAGATGCTGTTGCGGCAGCATATCTTTCACTATACTCTTTATACATATCACGCATTATAGCCTTAACTGAATCCTTCATTGCCTTAGCTTCTACAGTCTCTACCCCATACAACTCCTCAAAACACAAATTTGTAAACTGCATCTTCTTTCTCGGATCCATAACACTAACAATAATCAACATCCTGTTAATGTTCTTCAACCCACCCCAATACTTATCAAATTTCTGAAATATCTTCTCAGCATTTAACTTCACTTCGCTATCCCCACTAGCACAAAGTAATTGAAGCTTCACAGCAATGTTAACTATCTCGCCATAACACTGATGTGCATTCATAGTAGTAGAGGCGGATACTATCAATGTAGCTTTATAGAAAACATTAAGAAACTTAACTAACCTCTCAATTTTACGCCAATCTTGACTCAAAGGAGGTCCAATCCTTTTTACGCCATCAACATACTCCAAGAAGTGATCATTGTAAAGCTTATCCTCAAACTCCAATTTATCAAATGCTCCTTTAAACTTAATCGCCCTTGTCAGCATCAAATACGTAGAATTCCACCTTGTGCAAACATCTAGTAGCATACTACCATTTGAGAACCTACCATTTTCAACTCTTCGCTGAAACGCCTTTCTTCTATTTGGTCCTGACCTGACATATGAGATACCATTACGGACTGCAACCACACTAGCATCGATTTCAGTCAATCCATCCTTCACTATCAAGTTTATAATATGACCAGCGCACCTAAGATGCATGAAATCTCCATCCATAACCAGAGAATCATTTGATATCTCAGAGAAGCTTGATTGAAACTGACTCAGAGAATTGCTATTAGCAGTTGCATTGTCAACAGTGACACTGTACACCTTCTCTATCCCCCATTCAGCAAGACATTCTAGAAGTGTGTTTGCAATCGTCGTACCTTTGTGATTTACCACTTTCTTAAATCCAATGATTAGCTTCTTCAATCGCCATTGTTTGTCAATGTAGTGTGCTGTGATAACCATGTAACTTGAACCTATAAGAAAAAAAAATAACAGTAAGTATAGGTTATTAAGAATAAAAAGATAAGATCAGAATTTTAGTTTTTAAAAAAGTACATGTTACCGAAGAAACCCAAATATCAGTGGTGAGTGAGACTCTTTGCTTATTAGCCAAAAACCATTGCCTAAGAGTAGCCTTCCTCTCCACATACATTTTCACAATGTCTCTTGTTGCTGTCCTTCTTGAATGCGGTTTACAGAGGTTAACCTAAATGAATTACATATAAGAAAAGATTGATTAAAGCCGTAACAAATATATAAGATTGATTACATCAAGTGTATAAGAAACATGTATTAAATCATTCACATAATCAAAAACAAAGTGATTGACCTTATCGCAAATTTTTTTTAATGCCACTCCTTCTACAAAAGACAATGGCAACTCTCCTATCACCAACATTTGATTAAGTGCTTCTCTGAAAACATACTGGATATTTCCTTCCTTATTAATCACTTGTTGTCCTCCTGTATCATCTTGACCTTCTTTCCATGCCTTGTAGGCCTTACATATTTTGAGATGATTCCACAAGTTCTTCGTCCCTGATTTTGTTGCACAACCTAATTCATTTCCACAATAGTTACACTTACACCTGTTACGGTTGCCTGCTAATCTTGTGAAATGGGTCCATACACCAGACCTTGGTGTTAGTGTCCTTGGTGTCTTGTTTCGCTCAGCAGTAGTGCCACCACCAGATCCACTTCCCTGAGTTTGTTTTCTTTTTCCTCTTGCTCTCGGTGTCATCATTTCTTCTTCATCGTTCAAATCATCATCGGTATAATCTTCGTTCACCGGTGATGACGAACCCATCTGCATATCATATAAACAGAGATAGCAAAGTCACTAAGTCAGCGATAATAGATACTTACCCATATAACAATCAAAAAGACAAGTATAATCAAAATAAACCTCATACTCAAGTAGATAATTTCGGATTCTACAATTTCGGATTCTAAACATTAAACAAGATGAAACATATAACATCAAAGCAATATCAGATTCTAAAATCGAAGATGATCTTATTATTATCACTAACAATATTGTTGCGAAACCTTGTGTTTCTCTCTATATATATAGAAATTGCAGAGAAGACTTAAGAGAAAGTCGATTTAGTTACAGTTTCAGTTGCAGAAGGCGATAAAAAAAACCAAAGGACGATGAGTTTGAAATCAAAAACAAACCTGTGATTTCCGTCGTGAAGTCGCAGAAGGAGGGGATGAGACTAAAGGATTTAGGGTTTCCAGCTTGTACAAATGAGATTAATATCTGGTTTTATTGGATAAAAGCAAAAGGTAGCTTCGATTTTGAAGCTGGGTAGTCGAACAGGCTATAACAAGTTTGAAATCGATAAAAACAAAGAAAATAAAAGGGGGTTAGGGATTAGGGGGTTAATGGGTTTCTATTATCTTCGGATTTGGTTCGGATATCGGGTATTACCCGAACCCGATCGAATATCCGATCTTATGAAAAATCAAATCCGATCGGGTATTTTACCCTATCCGAACCCGAACCGAACTGCTCACTTCGGGTCGGGTTCGGATTCGGATTTCGGATTCGGTTAATATGCCCAGGGCTACGTCAAGCTATAACACCATACTCCATAGGAGAAGACGAGAAGTCAAAATGCTCCACCAAACCAATTCAATCACCATATTATTCTCTAAAATCAAATCCATATAAAGCAAAAGCAAAAGCATCGACAAAAGCAGTAGCATGACACAATCTCTTTCACTCCTTGTGAGCGAGGATGAAGATTCCAGAAACTTCATACCATATAGTTTAGATTTCAAATTTTCAAAAAGTTTGCTGGATCTACGTACTATCTAATTTTTCCATTTTCAATGCCAAAAAGAAGGATTAACAAAATCGTCTAAATGAAGTACACCAATTGAAGAAAACAATCAAAGAGCGCACCCTAATGTTTCTCTCTTAGTATTTGGTCAAAATGGGTCATTGTGAAACAGAAGTAACTTCTTTAAGAACCTCTTGTGAGAGCTCATCTGGATTATACTCAACCCCAAAGCATCTAATAACCTCCATCTTCGGATTTAACAAGTACCTATTCACAAAAAAAAACACATCTCAACATTAAGCTTTACCTTTTTTTTGTTCTTTCTTATGATAGAAACAAGATGTGATAGAAGATGAACCCTTACATGTTGTGAGAAGTATCAACGAGATAATCGTCTCCGTCTTCTTGAACTTTCTTGAAGTAGACACGATACTCTTGTGCCATTTGCCTCATTGCACTTGCAGCTCCGGTTAGTCCTAGTATTCTACTGTCAAACTCTGCAAAAAGACACAAGCAACAAGAAAAACCTCAGGGGGTTGCGAAAAAATAGCTGTATAACACGGGAGCAGAAAGTAAAACCGAGACCTTTTAAGTATGCGCGGAGATGAGAAGGTGAATCTCGTTGAGGGTCAAGAGTGACGAAGACAGGCAGAATCTTCTGGTTATGTTTCGACTCTGTTCCCATCAAGACAATAAGACATCATTACTAAAAAGATGATATTATAATGTGAAAGATCTGGAGTTCAGCTCAGTTAAAGTGAGTCATCAACCTAGTTTATCAACTGCTTTGGAAATCATCTTCAATTGCTCGGGACCAACATCCGGGGAAAACGAGTATCCAAAGTAGAGTAGAATCCATTTACCGCAAACGTCTTTCTCAGTAACTATCTTGTTTTCAGTGCTCATAAGAGTAAACGGACCTCCGATAATTGGACCTTTGACAGTTGTATTAGAACCGCATCCACAACCACTGTTGCTGCTGGTGCTTGATTGACCTGCAAAAGTAGGAAGTAGAAAAGATCTAAGCTTTTTCTCAACCCAATGTGACAAACACCCATCATCAAAGTCTATATATATATATATATATACCTTTAGGAACTGCTCTTCTCTCATCGTTGTAATGAAGAAAGGTGATGAATCCAGCAAATCCAAGCAAAATTGCTGGCTGAAAATGCAAACATAGCATCGAATTGTTTTTTTTTTCCCAAAATTCAAAAACAAGTGAAAGCAACAAGAGAGAGTCTTTAGAGAAAACTATACAACAGCATAACGAGCACGAGAACGAGAAGAAGCTTGAGTTCCTCCTCCTCCTCCTAAAGGAAAGAGAGGGTTAACATCTGGCATTTCATGGCCCTGTCTTGTTGATTTACTGTAATTGAATGATTGAATTCGTTTCGATGGTCCAGACCTAAACAAAAAGAAGTCTTGAAATTGAGATCAATCAAGGCTTCGATTCAATCAAATGGTTTCAAGAACAAGACTTTCTTCAATTTTGATACTTTAGAAGAAAAACCCAACAAGAAACATTCGCATCAGCATCAAAATTCCAACAAAAAGAGAGCAAATTTTTAATAGCAGATGGAAGTAACAATTTGTTCTGTAAGTAAGATCCCCTAAGGAATTAAAAAAATTAGGGTTTAAGAGGGGTTTAAGAATAGAAGAGTGACGAACCTGCGGAGAAAAGTAGCGGCTTGACTCGCACCATATCTGCAGGAAAGAACAAGACGGCGACAAGGAAGCATTTGGATCTGTTTTTTTTGACAATTTTTTTTTGGTTCAATTCAGTCAGAAAAGCTTGTTCCAGTGAAATCGTTTAGACTCATTTTCCCCGAACTCGTCGTCTTTAAAGAAACCCCGTACTTTGCTCCTCCTACAGAAGAATCTTTTTCCTTGGTGAAGAAAAAGTTTTTTTTTTTTTTTTCTTGGTGCCCAAGCTCGTCTCCGTTTGTTGTTTCTCTTATGTTTTTTCTTTCTTTTACATCTGGGCTTCGTCAATAGTTTATAAACAACTAATGTCCAACTATTTTTATTAGAACCATAACGTATAAGCCAATAAAACACATGTCATCGTTTTTCCATCACTTATCAACAACTTTTTTTTTTAATTAATTAAAATAACAAAAGCTCGGAGAGACAATAGAGTGGAGACATATTAGGTCAAGCCGCTGTCCCAGAAATAAAAAAATTATGCCATTGTTGTTGTCTGCTTGTGATTTTGCGAAAGAGAATAAAGAGGGATCAAAACTTGCGGCTTGCTTCTTCTACTACAGATCCTTCTTTGGAGCTTTTTGAAAGGTAAGCAAAATCTCTCACCATTCATGGTTTCAAATCAAGTATCAACAGATTAACTTGATTGTGTTCATTTTAATCAAGTATCAACAGATCATTTTCTTAAAACAACTCTGGTATATGTTCATTTTAATCTCGACCCTCATTAGATTATATCAACAGATTAACTTGATTGTGCTTGACATGAACGTGTTGTTGACATGAATGTGTGCTTTTATTTTCTTGTATAGATATAAGAAGAAATTACAAAATCCACAGGCAATTGCGGCAATGGGGATGATTTATAATAGCACAAAAAAAAGATAAAGATTTATATTTTACCTTTGGATTCTTTTTAATTTTCCAACGAATGCCCCCACGTTAATAACAAATAACATCATTTTTTATTTTGTTTCAGTAAAACTACGAAAAAAAATGTTTAATAATAAATGAAGCCAACAAATTTTTTTAAAATGAATGATTTACTTGTATAACAATTTCTTTTCTGACTTTCTCGTGGTATCGATCAGACCCGTACAATTGATCTGCTATCGCTCTAAACTATTAAAAAAAAAAAAACACTTGAGGTTATCAATCAGATATGAGTACCCAGAATCAAAATGAGAAAAAGAAGTTTTCAGAAATCTAGCACACCTGACAAATTCCATCGCCAAGAACCTCCACCTGACGCAATCCGCAAGCTCTTACCCTACAAAGACGATAATCCTTGAGAATTAATAAATAAAATAGAAAAGAAAGCCTTTAAGGGATTAGTTTCAGCAAATACCTTTCACTAAGGCCGTAATAATCCAAGCTGGCATCATCAACCGGGAGAACAGAAGAAAAATTTACCTGTGTAACAAACCAAAACAGAGAGAGCTAAGCATATCGAATGGTTTCTACTTGTAGTAATCAGAATATAAAGTGTAATTGTTAAGAGGGCCTAGAAGATAACTTACACGAACTTGACTTAATTTGGAGAGGCGTCTTATAATGTCTGGTTTTTTCTTATTCTTAGTCTCAACAACCTCTCTCTTCTTCTCCAACTTAACTCTTTTATTCTCCAACTCAGCTCTCTTCTTCTCCAACCCCGAAGCAAATCGCGGATAACGCAATCAAATCTGAGTTAAGGTACTCGTTTCAGGAGGATCCCAACCCTTGAAACATAATGGTGATGAGCGGAGATGGAGATTTTAAAGACGTTCTTCAGGAGGCGTTGGAAGCCGGACACAACACAATGGTTGCTTATTGTGATGTGAAAAGTCAAGCCGTTACTTCAGCTAAAGCTATCAAGTATGCTATGTTTAAATGGAAGTTGAGACAATTGTTAAGTGGAAGAGAAAACAATGCCTTGTGTAACGGCTTGATAGCGTGACTTCTCAAGATCTGACTCTTCGGCTAGTGAGGATGGACCCAAGGAACGTGTGGGTATGTAAATCACCACCCCCACTCCTCTCTATGTATGTTTCCATCTCTTATTCATTGTCTAAAAACATTGTTTGATAGATGTGTTCAATATTTATTGGCAGTTCCTCCATCTCCCAAGGAGCCTACAAATTCCCTCAGGATTGATCGTTTCCTAAGGCCGTTCACACTGAAAGCTGTTCAGGAGCTTCTGGGTAAAACCGGAAACGTCACTAGTTTCTGGATGGACCAAATTAAGACCCATTGCTATGTATCAGTAAGACCGCTTCTTCATTCCTTTTGATTTACAAAAATGTCGATTCCATTTGTTCTTTTCATTTCAATTATCTAAATATCGAAAGAATGTCTTGTAACATGAGTGAGTTGTGACGTAAATGCAGTATTCCTCTGTTGAAGAAGCTGCAGCAACAAGACAAGCCGTGTATAACCTGCAATGGCCACCTAATGGAGGCCGCTTTCTGACAGCTGAATTTGTTGGACCAGAAGAAGTGAAAGCAAAACTGGAAGCTCCTCTGCCTCCGCCTCAACATCAGCCACAGGCTCAGGTCCCTTCACGGCCACCTCCAACAGCTCTTCCACCGCCACCACCTCTGGCCAAACCACCTCAGATCGTAGAACGTCTTCCTCCACCTCCTCCTCTAGTCTCTGAGGAACAAGAACCTCCCATTGTCACTCTTGATGATCTTTTCAAGAAGACAAAAGCAATCCCCAGGATATATTACTTGCCCTTGTCAGAGGAGCAAGTTGCAGCTAAACTTGCAGCTAATAATAATAAGTGATCTTGCTGTTTGGGGGATTTCAGGTCATTATTTTCGTAGCAGGCTGTTAGGAATTTAGCTCAGTGCGGACAAAAGTTGAGGACTTTGTTGAGTTTGATTTGTTATTTTTACTGTAGAACGCAGGAGAAGACTCTTCTTATGTTTGTTTAGTAGACTTTGGTTTGAACTTTGAACCTTTGATGAACGAATAGGGTTGCTTGGCACTGTGTGACCTCTTCTTCTCCATTTTTTTCTTTTTAACCTTAATATATGAACAACTGTTGGTTCAATAAAGTAATAATGAAAATCCAATATTTACCAATTTACAAATCTTAAACGAATGAATTGATTAACATACAGATGTACGAAATCTTTTTACTTTTTTTTAATCCGAATCAGACGGAAATTTACTTCGACTTTGGTCCTCACTATTCACTAATATGCACTTCAGATATGGAGATATATATCTTACTTTGTTTAGGTATGAAGTATAAGATTCCTTAGAAAAATGTTTGATTGGAACTTGTAAATCAGAGTTAAAATAGGTAATGGGCGTGTGTCAATGGAATAACCTTTTACACTTGATAACATAACACCAAGTAAGTAACACACAAATAGCACACTTTCACAAAACTATAAACACGACCAAGATACGTTTTAGACACATCACGCATACATACATACATAGATATTACATGCTAAGAGACAAGGAAAAATACTTGAATAAACTCTTCAAGAATTTCACGACTTTAAATTTCACTTTTGTGACTTGACCTCTACTTGTTCATGAGATAAACTAGAAGGATATATTTTATTAGATTTCCTTCCGGAGGCAGACGAGGCTTCGACAGGGAGGGGATGAGCTGCATCGTGGCCGGAGTTTCTCTCCTTTTCTCTCTTTTTCATTTTTTCCTTCTGATTCTTCTGTTTGGCCTCTAGGTGTGCGTAACTTGCTGCCATGGACAACATTTCTTTTTTTTTTAGTGTTAATTAACGAAATAAACGTAGTCAAGATTTCCCAAGGTGGAGATTGGGTTTGTCGAAGAGTGTCTATTTATAGAGGTTTCTACGATTTCATTGCCCTTTAGTATATATTCTTTTCTTTTAATTTTTTTATATATGAGAAATGGGTCCATAGTTTTCATGATACTGCATGTAGCAATTTCATAAAGTGTAGATACAAAAAGTAAAACGGGAACTATTCTTTTTTTAATTGTTGAGCTATAATCGATTAGGTAAGAAAAGATTTTCATGAAAAAATGAAATATATAACATACACAGTTATACCAATTTGAAAACTAGTTATATACCAATTAATAGCCATATCTAGTGTTTGGTTGTATAGGTTGAGATCAGTGTCATCTTTACTCGACTTCTAAAACAGGTAACGAGTCAAATGTTAACATATGAATAGAATGGAATGTATTTTATGTTTGTGATCTCGAAGTACATAGCTATAAGAACTTTTTTACAAAGCTTCTCTTAGCCCTATGAATTCAGATGATAACGTACTTTAATCGTGAGTGAGACTATGCATCAACTAATTAAAAAATACAATTGCTTGATGTCTTAAACCATCGTGTGATTAAACAGAATAGGGAGTGGGTTCTTCCACAAATTAACCTATAGTTGTTAATAATAATAATTCAATAAAAGTGATTAATTACAAGGGAGGTTTCCATCTAATTTGTGGCTTTCGCTTTAAGGGCGGCTCTTAAACCAGTGGCAAAACTATGGTCCTCCAATCCATTCACGTCTTTGCCAATAAAATATAGTTAAGCTTTGCATGGTTCGCTATGTGATCTCTGTAATCTAGATACATAAAATATAAACACACTTTAAGAAAAAGGAAAAAATGAATAAGAAAAAATAAATTACGAAGAACTATTAATATTTAGCATGTTAATATGTTATGTAGTAGTATTTAGTAACATATGAATGGCGTAGCTTTTACTTCGAGGGCGGCTCGTAGAATAGATGAATGGTGGTATTACGCAGCCCATAGATCATTGGTAAAAATATTTAATAGACAAGATTACTCTCCGTATCGTATATGTCATAAGAAATTAAAACACGATTAAGATGATTAGGAATATTTAATTTGCACATCGTATCTGGTGTGGTTTAACCACTGACATGTACTTGCTTTTATAGTAGATAACAATAAAAATGCATTAATCAAATTCACAACAAGAGAAGAACAGAGATTAAAGAGTACTTAGAAAAGTTTACCAACAAGAGGGCTTTGATTCAATAAATTATAGCTTCCAAGCCACAACATGAAAATGAGAACATTATCTTCTATAGTAGGTACGTAACGTGGGTTAACATTTACAATGATCATTGGTGCAGTTAGAAACGTTTTAGAGCTTAAATATGATCAGTGTCTAGATTATATTTCACTCTTGTGTTAATAATATATCATATTCATACCCCAGTCCTACAGTTTGTACTCATTAATAAATAATACATTTTGACTGATTACATTATAAATATATAACTACGGAAGCAACAATGGAAAACTCATTCTCTTATATTTTCAAAAAGACTTAACGGTGGTACATAACACATACCCACGGACAATGAATCGGCCGGTAATCCAATATGTATTATGTGTCTATATATATATATATATGGACACAGTCACACAGATTAGAACATTAGCGATTAGTGATAATGATGATATATAATATATTAAAAGTCCATGCTAGAGCTCAAAGTTAGTAAGGGGATATTACGTATATATCCTTATGAGAATTTAATATAATTAGCACACATTATTTGTAATTTAGCACACACCCTATTGTAAAGAAAAATTAAAGTTGAGATGCTTTAAGGTTGGACACACGCACCTTATTCACAAAACATGTTTGCTTGGGGTTTCATAAGAGTTCTAAATTTGGTAAAAAAAAATTGATCACTGCAATTGACCGACTCAGTTTCCACTTAGATTAAAACTACTTAAATTAGCTAGTTCTAAAGAAACGAGTGAGTGAGACATGGAATTTAGTGGATCGACTTTAGAATGTTTTGATAATGGACAATACTTGCCACTCCACTCTCCAAATCTACTTCATTAAATAACTCACTCATCAATATGTTATTCTTTTTTTTTTTGTGAATTAAGAATTCCAATTTTATAAGTTCTATGGCTAATTAGTGGCATTGACTTTTCGTAATTCATCGTGAATGCGTTAGACCATACTCCGAAGTCCATCTGGGTGCAATATAAGGCTTATACCAAAATATCATTGTCTGAAATTCTCTTATTAAGTATATAATTTTTTTTTTTCTGTAGAATAAAAGAAAAACTAAAGGTCTTGTATGTTTCGTCTAAATTTTGAATAGAAATATAGAGTTAGTTAAGATCATCGTTAGAAATTAAAATTTGTGGTTTTGCAGTAGTAATGATGTTACTATTAAATATAACAATTAGTCTGGAGCCAATAACAAGTGATTAGGGGGTAATTTGTCTCATACGTCTCCCTAAAGGCCAATCCATAAATCTATCACACTCTTCTTTTTCTCTTATTGGCCTCTGTTCATGCATTTTAAATATCATACAGATTTGATTATCAAAATCAAGCAAAGTTTACCAGGTACTAGTTACTCAACCAGAAGGTTTAGAAGCATATAAAACAACATTAATTTTTTACTTTGACAGGTGAACTAATTCTTTGTGATAATGATGTTAGTACAGTGTTACACTATTCGGTAGTTCAAATCGGATATGTGATTTCCTGACAGAAAAAAAAGTTCCAGAAACAAAACAATGTCTGAGCCCGGGTTCGAACCGGGGACCTCTAGTGTGTGAGACTAGCGTGATAACCGACTACACCACCCAGACTTTGATGTTCATTGTTAGACATTAAAATATCTATTACCTAATAAACATCTGATAGCCGACGTGAGTTAACACATTACGTAGAAAAAGAAGATGACCAATCATAATCACGATCGAACATGTAACTTATGTAATTGAAACTAGGGAATACGCATTTTTCGTTTTAAGAACGTTTCAATTTGTTCAACACGTTACATACGGTGAGAAACAATTTTTTGGGGAAGCCTCATAGCAAAGCTTCAAATTTTAATTTAGAAAAACAAAAAATCAATCAATAATAATTATAATAATTTACAAGGACAACTTTTGTCTTAATATTACTTGATCAAGAACAAAATTTTGTTTTTACCAATCAAGTTTAATGTTCCTTTTAATATCTTGAAGTGGCCGACGTAAGTGTCTGAGATGAAGGCTCCGACGAGAGGACATAGATTAGTGAAACCAGACCAAAATGTTAATGACATTTGAAGCGTCGACTTGTTCTAAGTGGAACACTTTGGTTAGATAAACCATAAAGTTTG
>NC_025695.1:798605-810827 GCF_000633955.1 Camelina sativa | reverse complement strand
TTAAGATCATCGTTAGAAATTAAAATTTGTGGTTTTGCAGTAGTAATGATGTTACTATTAAATATAACAATTAGTCTGGAGCCAATAACAAGTGATTAGGGGGTAATTTGTCTCATACGTCTCCCTAAAGGCCAATCCATAAATCTATCACACTCTTCTTTTTCTCTTATTGGCCTCTGTTCATGCATTTTAAATATCATACAGATTTGATTATCAAAATCAAGCAAAGTTTACCAGGTACTAGTTACTCAACCAGAAGGTTTAGAAGCATATAAAACAACATTAATTTTTTACTTTGACAGGTGAACTAATTCTTTGTGATAATGATGTTAGTACAGTGTTACACTATTCGGTAGTTCAAATCGGATATGTGATTTCCTGACAGAAAAAAAAGTTCCAGAAACAAAACAATGTCTGAGCCCGGGTTCGAACCGGGGACCTCTAGTGTGTGAGACTAGCGTGATAACCGACTACACCACCCAGACTTTGATGTTCATTGTTAGACATTAAAATATCTATTACCTAATAAACATCTGATAGCCGACGTGAGTTAACACATTACGTAGAAAAAGAAGATGACCAATCATAATCACGATCGAACATGTAACTTATGTAATTGAAACTAGGGAATACGCATTTTTCGTTTTAAGAACGTTTCAATTTGTTCAACACGTTACATACGGTGAGAAACAATTTTTTGGGGAAGCCTCATAGCAAAGCTTCAAATTTTAATTTAGAAAAACAAAAAATCAATCAATAATAATTATAATAATTTACAAGGACAACTTTTGTCTTAATATTACTTGATCAAGAACAAAATTTTGTTTTTACCAATCAAGTTTAATGTTCCTTTTAATATCTTGAAGTGGCCGACGTAAGTGTCTGAGATGAAGGCTCCGACGAGAGGACATAGATTAGTGAAACCAGACCAAAATGTTAATGACATTTGAAGCGTCGACTTGTTCTAAGTGGAACACTTTGGTTAGATAAACCATAAAGTTTGGCAAGAGAAGAAGAAGAAAATTTTCGAGATCAAGACTGACTTGATCATGTACAAACGATATTACAAAGTATATAAAGACTCAATGGTTACAAAGATCTTCCGAAAATATTGCAGAAGATATCTAACTAGTATTGACTTAGTTGAGGAAACTTAGTTGATCTCTTGTTCTTAATGAAAATTGCTCTTAAAATATTTTCGGACAAATTTTTTTTTGCCTATTTAGGTTGCAGAAATGCACAACATTCATCCTCACTTACTATTTTGCTATTAATGAGATTCAAATCTAGATCTTTTTGCCCTTTTCTAAGTTTTAATTTTTTTAAAAAAATAATAAAACGAAAATTGAAAAAAAAAACAAATTTGTTTTACAAAATCAGAAATCTAATATATTTATGCAATAACTCTCTTTAAAAAAATGGAAGATAAATATTAGAATATCATATGAATATTTGTTTAAAGAAAATTTCTATTTTTAAAAATATTAAAATGGTAAAGATCATTATGACGATTTTCTTTCTAAGCTATATATATATATATATATGTTCAGCCAAAACAGTAAAAGTCAGATTCATTAAACTAAACATATAGTCTTGAGAGTATAATTTTGCAATTATTGTTTATTTGAAATTGCTTTAAATTGATAAATAACATATAATAAATTGTAAATTTCCCATTTTGTTTAATAAAAAAATCAGAAATCTAAATTATATATCTCATTTAAAAGTAATAGAAAATAAATAATAGAATATATTGCAATAGTTCTTTGAGAATATCCCTATTTTAAAAATATTAAATTTCTGTAGACCATTTGTTTCACTTTTTTTTTTTTTTAAACGAAAATTAGAAAAAAAAACGGAAATCAAATATTCATTGATTTTGATTGTGACTTCGAAATCGGCACTATATCTAAAAATTGGATATGAAATTTAAATTTTATATGAATGTAGGTATACTTTAGCACTATCAATTTGTAATGGTATAAATTTCACCCCATATTTAGAGGCTTTCGTTAAGGCCCATTATTAGTTGGGTGTATACTTAAAAACAGATCGAGGAGGAGGACTTGGTGCTGTGATTTCTTTAGGGTTTAGAAAATGTGGAGGAACGCAGCGGCGAAGCCTGAATACGCAACAGAAGACATAGCCGTGTGGTGGGACATGAACGACTGTCCAATTCCCGAGGGTTATGATGCTCGCCGGGTCCGTCCGAGTATAGAAGGCGCGTTCAAGAAACTAGGCTACTCTGGTCCTGTCTCCATCACGGCCTATGGCGACCAAACACAAACCCCTGCTCACCTCCTGCGAGGGCTCTCTTCCACTGGGGTCTCTGTTGCGCATACCATGTCCGGTTAGTCCAATTGCTACTTATCGATCTCTGGAATTTAGGGTTTAAAATTTCAATTGCTACTCATCGATCTCTGGAATTTAGGGTTTAAATTTCAACTATCCCTAGATCTCTGGAATTTAGGGTTTAAATTTTCAACTGTTGCTTTTTGAAACAGAGAGCACAAGCTCAAGCATGTTTTCGGATATGGTGATATGGCGAGGTCATCGTCCTCCTCCGGCTACAATGATGCTCATATCCAATCAGGTGGCAGATGTCTTCTCTTGGGATCTGGCCAGGCTACAACAACACACCAAATACAACCTCTTTCTGGCTTATTCAGTTACTTCTCATATATGGTCAGTCCTGCCCTCTTCTGCAGAGTGGCTCTGGAAAGAATTACTAATGTCCTCCGCGGATGAAAAAGTTATCTCCAGTAAATTACGTGCAGCCGACTTTTATTGCAAGTCGTGCGGTTACCAGGACGAAGGCGTGGTGAAATTCCGGAAGCATCTTTCGAGTAGAGATCATGCAATGAGAGTAAGCATCCTCTCTCTCTCTCTCTCTCTCTCTCTCTCTGCTGTGTATCATCTTTTCTTACCTGTTGTTAATCTTTTTATTCCACTCTTTGTCCAAGCAGGAGATTAGAAACCCTTGTGATTGGCAACTTGACCCTATAACGAGGATGTGGGGAAGGAACTACCAGGCCAAGCCTGAACACGCGACAGCTAAAATAGCGGTGTGGTGGGATATGAAAGACTGTCCGATTCCCGAGGGTTATGATGCTCGCCGGGTCCGTCCGAGTTTAGAAGGCGCGTTCAAGAAACTAGGCTACTCTGGTCCTGTCTCCATCACTGCATATGGCGACCAAAGACGAACCCCTGATCAGCTCCTGCGTGGGCTCTCTTCCACTGGAGTCAATGTTGCACATACCATTCCCGATGTTACATACACGCGCATGTATTCGGATTTGCATAAATGGCAAAAGCTTAATCCTCCTCCGGCTACAATGATGCTCATATCCGATACTACGGACGACTTCTCAAGACCTCTTGCCTTCCTTCAACAATTGACAAAATACAACCTTTTTCTGGCTTATTCATATAGGCCTTATAAAATGTCAATCCTGGTCACCTCTGCAGAGTGGCTCTGGGACAGCTTACTGGCAGGTATGTTTGTTTGTCCTGTCCTCTCATCATCATCCTCCAGTTACTTACTTGCTGAAAGCAAACCTAATTTAATTATTCCTGTTTCTGAGCTCTAGTTCGTTTTGTTTTTTTCTTCTTTAGACACAGTTTCAGAGACAAGAACACACTTTCTTCAGAGGTGCAGTGAAGAGGGCGAAGAATCTACCGGAATGTTTTATTGCAAATTGTGCGATGATTGTGATTGCAAAAACCTTGATGATTTCAGGAAGCATCTCTCAAGTAAAGAACATGCACTCGAAGTAAGCATCTTCTCTCTCTCTGTCTACTTATATCAGTCAATACATTGTTTCATTGTCTACTAACCATTTGTGCAACAACCTGTTTAACTTTTTCCACTCGTTGTCTAAGCAGGAGCGTAGATTTATTGAGTCTAAGCAATTATCCGAGTACGAGGCACAACTATCCCGAGAGGCAAGTTTTCTTAATGTTAATTATAGATTTTCTACAGAGAGTAGTAAAATGCATATATATTTATCCGATTTCTCTCGTAAACATTAAGGGGACACCGAAATATGAAATAGAAAGCGTGAAATTTGTTTACTTTTGACTTTTGTTTTTGCTTAAAGGCTTTTGAGTACACCCACTAACTCACCACAATTTTATGTTTCATATATATATATATATATATATATATATATATATATTGTAGGCAGTAATAGACAATTTTCCAAAGAGCAAACGTTTGAGGAAAACATTTTAGACGGGCCTTCGTTTTCATAATCATTTACTTCTTGCCAATCGTGGAGTTCGACGTAGATCTCAAACCTGCAATAAAGAGTACTGAAATGACCACCGGGCAACCATCTGGCTGAGACGAGTGTGAGACATGATCAGCCGCCTGCATCGAGAGTGGGAAATGAATTCGGTTGTGTTTTCCTTCTTATGTTTCGTTTTTTCTCTTTGTATCATTTCGTCGGTTTGAACTATTTATTTTCCATCTCGGTTTGTTTGTTTATAACAATTAAGTTAAATTCTATTATTAACGAGCGAATGTAATCTCTATATATTAATTAAGAAGTGCCGATCGAATATATAATATTACTTGATGTACCAATCAAGTTTAATGTTCCTTTGAATGTAAAGCTTGTCAATATACTCTTTGATAGGTCGCGATGCTTCCATGTACCTCCTCATGTTCTTCTCAACAGATTGATCTGTTTCATTGAGCCGTAACAAAAGCTGATCCCTCGTCGGAAGTGTATACATCACTGCATCCGTGTACGCGGTTGTGGCAGCGTCTTTCAACGAATAGTCATCTGCGATCAAGAATTGTTCAAAGATGGCTCGGATCAGATCTAAGCCTTGTCTGACTCGTCTTAGATTACACGAATGGCTTCCCGGTGTTTTGACCGTTTCTTTCTCCACGTCTAGGTCAAGAATGTTCTGTAACGTGTCGAAGCGTTTTTGACGCCTCCTCCAAGTCCTTAACCTTAGCGACATACTCCAGCTCCGCAAATTTGAAAGCAAATCCAAGGCAATTGAAGAGTACAGGGTGACTACACGCACTACAAAAATCATCAAGCCTCATCAATCCATCTTCTTCTTCGGTGATCTCAGATCTTTGCGTGGTACACACGGCGCGTTGACTCTGGCTGGCGTGGTGCACACGGCGTCTTCGAACATGTCTTTTTCCTCCTCTTCTTCGTCTTCTACTTCTTCTTCCATTGCTTTCTTTCTCTCCTCGTCTTCCTTATAAAGCTTCGCCACGATTTCTGGACTTTCTTGAAAAC
The DNA here is from genome assembly GCF_000633955.1 of Camelina sativa. Lineage (NCBI taxonomy): Eukaryota > Viridiplantae > Streptophyta > Magnoliopsida > Brassicales > Brassicaceae > Camelina > Camelina sativa. The sequence goes on along the minus strand of NC_025695.1, from coordinate 805,563 downwards.
TCTCTTAATTGTGATGGGTCAGAGGAGTAACTTATTTACGAAGAAATTGGTAAAGACGTGTTGTGTGATTCTGAAAGAAACGTGAAGACTTGCGACTTTTTGTTTTGGAACGTACGTGTATGACTATATATATTGATAAATTCTTGTGGGGATTTTTAACTATATATAAAGAATGATTAATGGCTATAAATGTTTGCAGCTATTTTGTGAAAGAAATAAGATCATATTTTGCGTGATCTAAAGTAATTTTACAAATATTGAGATTCGGAATGTTTTTTTAGTTACTACTATAAATTAATTATTTATTGAAATCCACAAACCATTAAATTGTTAAACTAGAAATGATATTTAGAAAAGAAAACAACTTATTCCATGAATGTTGAGGAGATTTTGAGTAGTTTTTGGATTATAGATTTTAGCTTTTAGATTTTTGTTTTTTGTTTTTGGATTTTACAAAAATAAACAAAATAAATAAATAAAAATTTCATAGAAGAAATCTCAAAAACTCAATGAAATGAGATGTTGGATTTCATTAACAAACTGTTAGAATCTAGATTGCCAATGTTAACAATGCATAACAAATATATGATTATGGGAATCCACTAACATTTTATTATCGTTATATCTTTGCAGAATTCCTTGAAAAGATAACTTAATTGAATTACTAATTTTTATATACATTAACAATTTACATTTTACATCAGTGGTCAAACAAACATTAACTATTTCTTACTTATTGGCCTTTGTTTTCCATAATGACTCCATTTGTTGGTGATCAGTTGTTACTTAACAAAAGTTTTTTTGTGATGAATATATATACAGTATTCAAGTCCTTTGACATGTGTTATTTGGTTATGTAACTATCATTTGGCTCATTTTAAATTTGAAAATTAAGCAACCAAAGTTTTGCACTAAAGATATATATGATTGATATATATATATATAATAGTTTTCATAATTTTGAGTTCTAAAAATGGTATATTCTATTAAAGAACAAATGTAGTTTACTTTTTTTTTNGAAGTGTCAATTATGAAGTTGTTTGATTTTTCACCATGTTCTAAACACATGTTAGTTGTTATGGTACCATTTTTTTAAAAGAGGTGTTTCATAAGTTTCTAACTTAAAATAAATTTAGCATTTTCACAAAACAAAACTTATATGTTCATATCCAATGAATTCTAGCAACAAGACCAACTATCAGTCTAACAATATATTTATATAGAGTCAATTATAACCTTTAACATGTATATTTCATAAATTGAGCAATTTCAAAGAAGACTATTCTTATAATCATAATTTCAACACACTTGTCATCTTTTCTTAACCATTAAAAACGACACCTATTTTTAATATACCATGGTTATGAAATTCAAAATGATTTAACGAACAAACTCTAAACATCAATATTTTCATCCCAATTGATGAATCTTCCATATTCTCTAAATACATAAGAAAATTTTAAGTTGTTGTTTATTAATTTATGCTACAAATTTATATATAAATAAGAAAAACAGTTATAATAGTATTTTTGGTCACCGTTTGGCTCTTACATCATAACTAGTTATAACCAAAATGTATAACTTGAATTAGTTTGAGTAATAAAGTAACCTTATCAAGTTAATTTGAACACACTTTGTACTTCATATAAATCCATAATCTCTTGGAAGAGATGCATGACTGTCTTTTAAAGAATGCAAATGTGTGAACACTGACTCCCACAACTACAGAAGCTTGAGTGGCTTCCACCCACTAACTAACGATGTTCAAATTTTCAGTCAGAATGATCTTTGAAATGTCTTTGGTGGTGTGGAAGGTGCTTCATCCCACTGTTTGGGACAGACTTTCGCCAAGAATTTCAACATCTTGTTTGAAAATAAAAAAAAAAGGAATGGAGGAAATGGTGTGTCCGACGTCTTGGGAGTTCAGTGCCGCAATGGTAAATGAATTTCTGCTATCCTTCCTCTCTTCCTCTTTGATTCCATAGACCTGCCAAGGAGTTGATGCCAAAAGGATATCTGCTTTTTTTGCTGATACTGCTTCGATCTTGGAATGATCTAGCTTATGTGTTGAAGTGGATCAACGTATGGACGCTCCTTCTATCAAGCACACACACTAGGAGCGGAAAAGAGTTCCATGAGTATTCGGATTGGACTTGTAGATTTGGACAACAATATGGTAGTTCATATATATTTGAAATCCTGATATGGTTGTGGAGCAGCACTATGCATCTACTGACAGTTATATACATATATATATATATATATATTTTTTTTCTTTTGCTAGGCTTGCATAGTTAGGCGTGACAATGGATCTTCGACATTGGTATCGAGAGATGGTTTGGCCCAAGAGGTTGATAATCTCTTGAAAGAGATGCATGACTGTCTTTTCAGGAATGCAAAAGAAAAGAGAGACTCTTGTGTGGAAGAGGTTGTGGACTGGGAGCAGTTCCTCAAGGCTCTGAAGAAGAGGCGACTAATTCGAGCTCCATGGTGTGAGGAAGAGAGTGTCGAGCTGGAGATCAAGAAATGATCCGGTGGATTGGCTAAGCATTTTGTGACCCCCTTCACTGATGAGCTACTCAAGATTCTGAAGGTTTATTGTATGTTGACCTTCAATACTCTCTGGCCCTTGTGTACATAATGCATTATTTCTTACTCCAAATGACTCGATTTGGGCTTTCGATATATGAGCGGATCACGAAGTCATGAAAGTGATTAGGTGGTAGACGTTTATCAATCTCTATATCTTGAATGCAAAACCGTGCTGGCTTAATCCAACATAGAAAATGCTTTTGAATTTTTGTTGGTTTATGGTTCTAAATCTCTCAGTATTTTTGCTATTAATTTATTTAAGAGAACTTTTGTTAACCACCAGCAAATTTCGTGTCATTACTGAAAGCTACAAGTAATAAATATGGGTTCAAATGATTTTAATAAGATTAACGATCATATCCTCCTTATTCGTTCGCTTTGTTTCATATCCTTCTTCACAACCTGGAGATGGAATAATCCAATGCATCTACCAAGAAATCTGTCGTTATATACAAAAAAACACAATTCATTAGTGACATACATCTTGTTTTGAAACAAACAATGATTTTAAGCAATATTATACGAATTTTTACCTGCATCGTCTTTAGTGAAACACATTGGTGGCTTTATCCTGAAAACGTTCCCATGAAGTCCTCCTTTTCCAACGAGAATGCCAAGTTCTTCATAAAGAGAAAGGAGAAAAACATTTTGGTTGACCAACTTCATGCTTTAATACTTGTAAAATTGATGCATTTGGCTTTAATGTTGTTTACCTCTAAGTTGCTCAAACAAGACAGCTGTTTCAGCCTTGGCTGGTGTCTTGTCTTTCTGGTCACTCACAAGCTCGATCCCAACCATTAGTCCTCTTCCTCTCACATCTCCAATGACTGAAACCAAACAGAGACGGGTTGTAAGTAAAAACTAAGTAATGATCTGATAAAAAAAAAAGCTCAAAATATCGTTCTGGTACTTACTATCATGTCTTTTCTGCAGATCTTTCAAACGTTGAATAAGGTGTGAACCAACTTCAGCACAATGTGCTTGGCGTTTCTCCTTATCAATAACGTTTAGAACAGCAAGTCCACCAGCTGAACAAACCGGGTTTCCACCGAATGTGTTGAACAGAATCTTGCTAGCTAAAACACTCGCAATTTCTGGTGTAGTCACCACAGCTCCTAATGGCAATCCATTTCCAATCCCCTGTGAATAGAACCGTGCCAATATATGTAACAATATATGTAGTCAAAGATTGGATAACAGAGCAAATGGTAAGAACAGAGCAAACGGTAAAGAACAGAGTAAATGATAACAACTTCCTTTGACAAACCTTTGCCATAGTGACTATGTCCGGAACCACATCTTGAGTCTGGAAACCCCAATAATGACTTCCTGTTCGGCCAAATCCAGTCTGGACTTCATCGGCAATGCATACACCACCAGCGTTGCGTACAATCTCATAAACCGATTTCAAATAACCAGGAGCCAATTCTACAGCTCCTCCGACCCCCTGAAGTAAAAATGATAATGGCATGGTGAATATTATGCTCAAGCTAGTGCTAAATTTCACTTGATGGTTTGTTCAAACAAAAACCTGGATAGTTTCTGCGATAAATCCAGCTACTTTTCCAGAGGTACCATACTCGATGTGGTCTTTCACATCTTTAGCATAAAGAGAACCATCAGAGCCAAATACTCCACGGTATGGATCTGGATTTACAACGTGATGTATTTCCCCCTGCACAATAACAGAATTGGCAAAATAATGTTACAAAAAACATTATCCAGAAAACTACATTGCAGAGACTTTGATTCTGATGGGTCTAACTCTAAGACGTGGGTAAAGGTGAAGTAAAATACTCTGCTTGAAATTTCAGAAAACAATATGGTCACTCAAGCGCAGAGACTCTAAGTTGAATGCTAGAGATCTATTTTGTTCGCATGAGCTATAACAAGGAATCAATTCGATTATTTTTTCTGTAAATGAAATTTTTGGGAGAAACCTGTGGTAATGGGTACTTCCATGTGTTAAGAGCTGTTAGTCCAATAGTATTAGAACTTCCACCATGATAAGCATTTCTCAACGAAATCATCTCAAGGCTACCAGTGTAAAGCCTAGCCATCATCATTGCTAGCTCATTAGCTTCTGAGCCAGAATTTACAAAGTACACAACCTGCATCCAAAATCGTGAAGCTTGCTGAATTCTCGAAAAAAACCTAACTTACATCATTGTTCTCGACTTGCTTCAGACTTCCATCAAAATAAATCTCAAGTACCTTAAGATTTCCAGGCATCTTAGCAGCTAATGCTTCAGCGAAATCGCCAATGGCATGATGCAGGTATATGGTCGTAGCGTGCTGAAGCAGCTTGCTCTGTTCCATAATGGCATTTAGAATATCAGGATGGCAATGACCGCATGAGACAGTGACTATTCCAGCAAATGCATCTAGATATCGCCTACCACTCTCGTCAAACAAGTATTGCATCTTCCCTTCAACGATGTTAAGCTGCAGGACAACAACAAGATATAATCAGTATTATCAGATCCAATTAGGTCAACAGCATGGATCATGAAGCTGAAGAAAACTGCAATCAAGATCAAATCTATTGTTAACGTCTAAGGAGAAAGGCAGAGTTAAACTGATCAAATGCCACACATCATTGACGACTAGAAAAAGCAGAACCCTGAAAAATTGATCATAACTTATGCTACAGTTTTATGAATTCGAAAACCCCCAAATCAGAAATATACGATCGGTCAAAACCAACAAAATCAAATTTTCAATTCGATATCAGCAAGAAGAATACATCAAATCAACGAGATGATGAACGTACAGGCTTTTGGTAGAAGTGGAAAAGAGAAGGTCCGAGAAACTTCTTCCGTTTCTGGAAAACTTCATCGGCGGAAGGACCGTTATACGGACGCGGCTGGTGATCGAACGGCGGAATCTGCGGCGTAGAAGTGGAGAAATCAGCACGGAGTAAGGAAAGCGCACGGCGATGATGAACACCAGAAGAACTCGTAGCTCTATCTATGGCTCTCTTCAGGAGTTGTTGACACTGTATCGCCATTTTTGTGTTGTTTGTTTGTACGGAACAATAATTAGAGAGATAATGACAAAGCTGAGCAACAACAAATCAATTATATACAACTGTCGTTAAGATTAATACTAGTGAAGTAAAAGGAGAGTGATTAGGGTAACTAAGTTAAAAGTAGGATTATACAAGGAATCCAAAGATTTTACGCTATAATGACGTGTCACTAAAGAATCTTGGAAAAAGGTTCGTGAATTGCTGACGTGTCACTGACTAGAGGCGGAGTATCCAATATTATCCTCGTAAAATTATTAAATTTAAAAGATTTGGGTTTTATATGAATAATAATAAATAAATTAAAAAAACTTTTATTCTGCCGTTACTGCTATCGTTTGGGACAAAATTTAAATGTTTATATGGCTTACGTTTTATCTATAATGTTTTTGAGTTCATTATATGAAGAAAAAACTGTGTTATACTTTATATACTTAAGTAAAATATGGAAGAATTAGACGTGTACATCAGTATCACAGATTCACAAATGCAAGGCAAATCATGTTGCTATTAGAGCTGTCATCCATAACAACCAATGTTGTCGCAAACTCAAAGATTATAAAAAGGCATCTCCATCCCGTCCAATGTCTTCACAATTTTTTAATAATTAATTTTATTTTATTTTAAGATGAAAATGTCTTCACAAGTAGACATTTAAAACATTTAAAAGATATTTTTACCTCCTCTAAAGACACTTATCATAAAATAGCATTAAAATTAATAATTAAATTTGTTTAATGTCAATTACAAGAAAATGAGGAATGGAGATGGTCTAAAAAGGCTAAAATTCGTATCACAGGTTTGATGCAATAATAATTGAAAACAGAAATCAAATCCGATGTCAATATCCTGAAGGGTACCCTCCTTTTCTTGGATCACTTACTGCCACAAGCTTACTCATTCCACCCGAACTTTTATCGGGTTCTTGAACCACTATCAACTGAGATATCGTTCCTCCTGCGATTGGCGCTAGGACATGACCTTTCTTCTCCAACTTAAGTCTTGTCTCTTTGGGAATCTCGAAATGGTCATTATACACTGTTGTCCAATTCTCATACTGAGCTTTGTTCGGAATCACCTGTAAATCAATAATGAAGTTACAAAAGATTAGCTTTAGTTATGAACAAAGAACAAGAAAGTTTCTCATTTTGGGAAGAAGGGTATAAAAACCTGGTGGTAGATTCTTGGAGCCGCAACGGAAGAGAGAGGATCCATGTTGTGGACGAAATGATTCAAGAAAACTTCTGTTGTACCGGCGATGATGTACATTCCTCCGCTCGCACCCAATGCGGCTTTTACTTTACCGTCCTGTGCACGCCAAAGCAGAAAACAAAAACC
>NC_025695.1:794892-796218 GCF_000633955.1 Camelina sativa | reverse complement strand
AAGTAAAATATGGAAGAATTAGACGTGTACATCAGTATCACAGATTCACAAATGCAAGGCAAATCATGTTGCTATTAGAGCTGTCATCCATAACAACCAATGTTGTCGCAAACTCAAAGATTATAAAAAGGCATCTCCATCCCGTCCAATGTCTTCACAATTTTTTAATAATTAATTTTATTTTATTTTAAGATGAAAATGTCTTCACAAGTAGACATTTAAAACATTTAAAAGATATTTTTACCTCCTCTAAAGACACTTATCATAAAATAGCATTAAAATTAATAATTAAATTTGTTTAATGTCAATTACAAGAAAATGAGGAATGGAGATGGTCTAAAAAGGCTAAAATTCGTATCACAGGTTTGATGCAATAATAATTGAAAACAGAAATCAAATCCGATGTCAATATCCTGAAGGGTACCCTCCTTTTCTTGGATCACTTACTGCCACAAGCTTACTCATTCCACCCGAACTTTTATCGGGTTCTTGAACCACTATCAACTGAGATATCGTTCCTCCTGCGATTGGCGCTAGGACATGACCTTTCTTCTCCAACTTAAGTCTTGTCTCTTTGGGAATCTCGAAATGGTCATTATACACTGTTGTCCAATTCTCATACTGAGCTTTGTTCGGAATCACCTGTAAATCAATAATGAAGTTACAAAAGATTAGCTTTAGTTATGAACAAAGAACAAGAAAGTTTCTCATTTTGGGAAGAAGGGTATAAAAACCTGGTGGTAGATTCTTGGAGCCGCAACGGAAGAGAGAGGATCCATGTTGTGGACGAAATGATTCAAGAAAACTTCTGTTGTACCGGCGATGATGTACATTCCTCCGCTCGCACCCAATGCGGCTTTTACTTTACCGTCCTGTGCACGCCAAAGCAGAAAACAAAAACCTATCATCGTTTAGATAGAACTCAAATACAGAGTTACTTGTACCACAAGAATTAGGGTTTTTTTTCCTTCTTCTTGCCTTGAGTACAATGGTGGGTGTCATAGAGGACAAAGGTCGTTTTCCGGGACGGATGAAGTTAGCCGGTGCCGGTGGCGGCACATCTGGATCACCTCTGGATTTCATGGGGATCGAGAAATCATCCATTTCGTTGTTTAGAACCATTCCGGTGCTCGGAGATATCATGTGTGCCCCGAAGTATCCGTTGATTGTACTAGTCATTGAAACAACATTCCTCTCCGAATCCATTACAGATAAATGGCTCGTGCCATGATCATTGATCTGATTCCATCTGAAAATTGCAGAAATAAAATTTGATAAACACCTAACACAGAAGAAAGAAACCTATAACTTATTGAGAGAAAAAAA
>NC_025695.1:761678-794089 GCF_000633955.1 Camelina sativa | reverse complement strand
GTTTAGAACCATTCCGGTGCTCGGAGATATCATGTGTGCCCCGAAGTATCCGTTGATTGTACTAGTCATTGAAACAACATTCCTCTCCGAATCCATTACAGATAAATGGCTCGTGCCATGATCATTGATCTGATTCCATCTGAAAATTGCAGAAATAAAATTTGATAAACACCTAACACAGAAGAAAGAAACCTATAACTTATTGAGAGAAAAAAAACTTACTTGCCACCGTAATATTTAGGATCAAAGGTTTTCTTGTCTTTAATCTTTCTCTTCAACTTTTGCGCAAACTTTGGAGATAACATATCTGAAACAACCTTACTAACATTAGGGACGAAATCTGGATCCCCAAGGTTCATCCTAACAGCGAATGCATGTTTGAGAGCCTCCACTAGTCGATGAACACCAAGGGGGCCAGAAACACCCGTTGGAACACCATATTGAGCAAGAATATTCAAAATCTGCAACACAAGAAACTCTCCATAGGTATAAATATAGGTTTCATGAATATGTGAACTTTTCGCCAAAAAAAAAGACTTACAAGGACCATTACAGCGCCACCGGATGATGGAGGAGGCATACCGAGTAGACGGTAACCAAGAACATCCGCAGATAATGGTTCTGTAACCTTCACTCTATAATTCTGCAAATCTTTCATAGTTATTATCCCACCGGCTTTTTGTATATCTCTTACAAGGTTAACCCCAACCGTGCCATTGTAAAACGCTTTTAGACCGTATTTAGCGATTTGGCTTAGTGTAAAAGCCAACTTTGGGTTACGGCAAATAGTCCCTGGTTTCTTGAGCTCTCCGTTTGAAACATATACCTCAGAGAGACCTTTGTCTGCTAAGATATCGCTTCTAGACGCGTTCATCTGCATATAGAGATATTTTGAAATCTTGAATCCATGAGCTGCAAGTTTCTTTGCAGGACTCACTAACCGCTTCCACGGTAGCTTTCCATGTTGTTTCCAAGCCGTGAATAGACCAGCGACTTCCCCGGGGACTCCTACTGACAAGGCTCCTTTCTTCTTTTTCTCAATATTATCACCATACATATTCTACATATATATATCGACAGAAACAACCAATCAATGTCAGAAACGTTACTAAAACAAATATTTCGAAACGCACATTTTGACAAAGAGAAATATAAAAAAACCATTATTAGTAAAATCACGTTAATTACCTCAGTGGCTCTTAGAGGAGCGGTTTCTCTAGAGTCATAAGCAATTTCCTTGCCGTCAGCAAGCTTAATAACAGCAAACGCTCCACCACCAATACCGCTAGACGCTGCACTCACGACGCCCAAACAAAGAGCAGCAGCGACCGACGCATCAATCGCGTTTCCTCCGTGACGAAGAACATTCTTTCCGATTTGAGAACACCGTCCGTCGTCCGTCGCAACCGCACCGTGATACCTAACAATGTTTCGCGATTTCTTCCGAGCCGCCACACCGTTTTGCAGAAACGCGATTATAAGAAGAGCGATCGTCGCGGTACGAACGAACGACATTGCTACAATAAATAGAGAACCAAACAAAAGATTAAATTCAGCACAGAACGTAATATATAACTTACTAAATAACTTGAATGTTACAATATGACTTCGTTAGAAAACAAAAAAAACAAAATAACTTACAATTCATCATGTGGATGTCTCTCTCTGTCTTAGAACCTCTCCTCTCCTTCCTCCTTCGTCGTTATGGAGGACAAGCATTTGTTGACACGAGTATTTATTGTAGTCTGCGGTCAAAGCTTCCTTCTGAGATTTTTTTTTTTTTTTTTTTTACAGCCCCNNNTTTTCGGGAAGGTAATTAGTTATTATGACAGTAAAATCATATCCAAAATTTGCAACTCCTTAAAAGATAGTATTTCCGTTTTTCTTTGGTCAATGTTTTAAATGTACTTTACAATGTTTCCGTTTTTTGTTAGGCAGCGTGTTAAAAATCTTTTTATCCTATAAAGTACAATTTACCTGTCCAATAAAATTTGACATATCAATAAAAAAAATATTTTTAAAAATAAAACAAAATTATAGATGACAAAAAAAAAAGAAAATCACAAAGACACAAACAGTTAAACTAACCAACATGATAACTGATAACAAATGATTTTTAAAAATAATTGTAACAAAAAAAAAAAGATCGTGGTAAAAGTTAAATAGAGACAACCTTACTAAAAAAAAAAGTTAAATAGAGACAAACACATATTTATATATCTTTTAGTAATTAGTATAAACAGTTCACAGTTAACACAAAAAGAAAAAAATATATATATCTTTAACTACTGCCCACAATCTCTACTCTTCTTCCACGATCTCTCTGATTCAACAAAGTGTCAGTGTCACTAATATAAATTCTCACTTGTATTCAAAAACCTAGATCCATGGAGAAGGGAGAAAATGAAGGAGATGATATTGAGTCGAAAAGAAACATTTGGCAAAATGGTAGTATGATTTTTTCACTATGGAGGAATCAGATATTATCTCTCTTTTTTTACTACAATTCTGTTTTGGATTTATCAGTTATGATTTAGTTTGTTAAATCATCGTTTCATCAGTTGCATGTCTCATCAAATTCCCTATTTCAAAATCTTTTAATTTTCAAATTTTTTTTTTTTTTTCGTCATTGTTTCAACAATCAAAAATCTCATCAAATTATATATTTTACAATCTTTCAGTTTAAAATTTCTGTTTTCCCTCGATTCTGGTTTAGGTTGTTCATTGGGAATTATAGTGTTCATCAAATTCTCTATTTTACACAGAATTCTGAATTTTATATTTGGATTTGCAGGTTCATATTCCAAAGTATATTCTCCAGTAGCCCACAGAGATTAAAGATGTCAAAAAAAAATGAAGTGAATGGGTCTCTTCTCTTACTATTTGCATTTTCTTAATTTATGCTTTTAGTAACGATGAGATATTACCATAGGGATGCTACTTCTTAGAGACCATTCACTCCAAGTCTCCAACACAATGGAAAAATTTGTAGACAATTTGTTGCTAAATTTATCACTTAGTTTTCTAAGTGATAAAGATTCAAACCATGTATACTAAAATTGTATTGTTAATCAAGATCAAAGTATGAAAACTTCTATCAAGTTTATATATTATAAAAACCAAATTTTCTATCAAGTTTCACACTGCCAACTCTTTATTTCTTACGTTTTTTTGTAATGCTATATATTTCAATCATCACCGCTGAAGAGTGTATTTCTTTTCATCATATATTTTTTACAATGTTATTACATTTTTTTCTTTAACTCATTGATTACTTCATCAGCTTTATTATTTTTACCAAAATTCTGTTTAATTTTGCAGGCTCTCGAGCTATTTTACAAGAAAAGCCTCTACAAGGAATTTGGTGAATCTACGTTAGAATTTTTTTTTTTTTTTTTTTTTTTAACGTACATTATGTCGGTTTTGAACTTGGGGAAGGAGTAAAACAATGACATCTTATAAAAATAATAATGACATCGCTATTATATATCAAACTCAAAACTCAAAAATCTTAACATAGATTCGCCCAAATAAATTATTCTACATGGTTGGTAATGAGTTTTTATTAATAAAACTAAAAAGATTGATGTAACTTGAAATTCATCCAATTCCAAAGGCCAAAGCTCGATGCAGTGAGTTAATAAAACAATTGGTAGAAAAAAATGAAATCTCGATCTCAATATCCTGAAGGGAACCCTCCTTTTCTTGGATCACTTACTGCCACAAGCTCACTCCTTCCGCCCGAGTTTCCACCGGATTCTTGAACTATGAACTGAACAATCGTCCCTCCGGCGACGGGCGTTAGGATATGACCTTTCTTCTCCAACACAACTCTTGTCGCTTTAGGAATCTCGAAATGATCATTGAATACTGTGGTCCAATTCTCATACGAAATTCTGTTTGGTATCAGCTGAAAATGACATTACCAATAGCAAATTTTAGTTGCCAATTAAGCACATAACAAGATAAGTTTCTATTTTGGGTAAAAGAAATAAAAATGCAACACAAAACCTGATGGTAGATTCGTGGAGCTAAGACTGAAGAAAGAGGATCCATCTTGAGGAAGAAATGATTCAAGTAAACTTCCGTTGTCCCAGCAATGATGTTCGCTCCTCCGCTCGCACCCACTGCGGCTTTCACCTTACCGTCCTACGTAAAACGAAGTGGAGAAAACTATCCTTTAGAACCCTAGCTAAAAGTTTCGTACAACACAAGTAATAGGGTTTTTTTTTTCCTTACCTTGAGTACAATGGTCGGTGACATAGAGGACAAAGGTCGTTTTCCCGGACGGATGAAGTTAGCTGGTGCTGGTGGTGGAACATCTAAGTTACCGTTAGATTTCATCGGGATTGAGAAATCGTCCATTTCGTTGTTCAAAACGATTCCTGTGCTCGGAGATAGCATCACTGCCCCAAAGTAACCATTTATTGTACTAGTCATCGACACAGCATTCCTCTCCCGATCTATGATCGATAAATGGCTTGTACCGTGGTCGTCGATCTGATTCCACCTAAGAATCGGAGAAAGGAAGATCTATAAATCAAGAAGTTAAGAAGGAACTTGTGGGTTTCAACATATATTTAAAACTTACTTGCCGCCGTAAAATTTAGGATCAAAGGTTTTTAGGTCGTTTATCTTTCTCTTCAAGTCTTGTGCAAACTTTGGAGACAACATATCTGAAACAACCTTGGTAACATCAGTGAAATCTGGATCACCGAGGTTCATTCTAACTGCGAATGCGTGTTTCAGAGCCTCGATTAGTCGATGAACACCAATAGGGCCTAAAACACCCGATGGAATCCCATATTGAGCAAGAATGTTCAGAACCTACAACATATATATATAAGAAGCTCCGTAAAACCCTTTTAGTAAACAAAAGTTTTATAAGATGTCAAATTGCTGCCAAAAAAACGAGAGACTTACAAGCATCATTGCAGCACCACCGGATGAAGGTGGAGGCATACCGAGTAGTCGGTATCCGAGAATGTCTGTGGACAACGGTTCCTTGACCTTTACTCTATAACTTTGCAGATCTTTCAAAGTTATTATCCCTCCAGACTTACGAATATCCCTCGCTAGGTTAACTCCAACGGTGCCATTGTAAAATGCTTTTGGACCGTACTCCCCAATTTGCCTCAAAGTTAACGCCAATTTTGGGTTACGGCAAATAGTCCCTGGTTTCTTTAGCTCTCCATTTGAAACAAATAGCTCCGAGAGACCTTTGTCTGCTAAGATGCCGCTTCTTGTGGCGTTCATCTGCATATAGAGATACTTTGAAATCTTGAATCCTTCTGCAAGTTTCTCTGCAGGACTCACTAACCGCTTCCACGGTAGCTTTCCATGTTGTTTCCAAGCCGTGAATAGACCAGCGACTTCCCCGGGAACTCCTACTGATAAAGCTCCTGTCTTCTTTAGCTCAGGATTAGCTCCATACATATTCTAGCGTCAAGTGAAAACAACCCATAAGTGTCTTTGATAGGAAAACATGCAAAGAAAACGCTATTTAAGCGCAATAGAATTTAACAAACCCTACTTTTTAAAAGGATAAAACGTTGAAAACGTTCAAGCTCAAGACCACGTTCAAAACGCTTATTTAAATGGAAACTAGTATGTTAAAAATTATAACAAAAATGCCATTTAAGCTAAAAAAAAAAAACAGAGAACGCTCAGAAACACTATTACTACCCCCTATACAATGTTCCACACCAAGAGAACGAACATGGTCCATAATTCAAAAACTTCTTACGAAAACGCTTATTTCAAACGCTTTTTTTATCAGAAAAAGTAGGACATTAATTACTAGAACTAAAACGCGTTACCTCAGTGGCGCTTAGAGGAGCGGTTTCTCTAGAATCATAAGCTATCTCTTTCCCACCAGCTATCTTAACCAATGTGAACGCTCCACCGCCTATACCGCTAGAAGCGGGACTGACAACGCCCAAACAAAAAGCAGCAGCGACCGACGCATCAATCGCGTTTCCTCCGTGACGAAGAACACTCATCCCGATCACAGAACACCGTCCATCGTCAGTGGCAACCGTACCGCGAGACTTAACAATACTTTGCTGTCTTTTCTGAGCCGCAGCGTTTTGAAGAAACGCGATTATAAGAAGAACGATCGTCGCTGTTCTAACCAGCGACATTGCTACAATTGATGCTTGCCTGGGATAATCAAACCAAAAAGGAGAAGAAAAAAAATGATCTTTCAACGTTTAAACAAAAAAACAGATTCCTTCATCTAAACAAAAATTATTTTTTGAAGAATCCTCGAACTTTCACCCCAAAAAAACAGTTGAAATATAGTCAACTTTTAAAAACGTTTAGTCTCGCGCCGTCACGCGTATACGCAAAAACTCAAAGCCATCAAAGACTTTTTTTATGTTACAGTCTTTGAGGAATGAGGACCACACACACAAAAAGAAAAAGAGCTCAAAACTTGAATACAGTATATGATTCACAAGAAAACAACGACACTTTATATATTTCTTGTTCTTTGAGCCAAAGCCACCCAAGATTTTTTCCTTTTCTTTAAGCCCGAGTTCTAAATATGAGTGGGAAATTCATAAACTTGAAATAATATAACTTACAGTTTATATAGAGTGATGTCTCGTTCTTGGCGATAAGAGGAGAATATTGTTCAGATCAATATAAATACTTTGCCAACTCCAAGTAGATAGATAATAAGGAAGGTAGCTATATGTCTACATCCATAACAAAGTCGCCGCCAACTCCTAATTTTAAGTCTCTAGTTTATAAAGTCTTTAAATTATATAGTTAATAGGAAGATTAATTATAATGTAACTCTCTTGAACACGTTGAAGTACTTATTCAATGGATAAAAACTTGGTCCAGAGTCCACATGTCGGCTACAATTATCTATAGATCTAGATCGTTACAACTCAAATTAATATTAGAAAAAATTGGAATCTCCCTAAATTAGTTCAGTAATGATCTCAATTTTAGTTAATTTTTGACCAAAGAACTAAAAAAAAAAAAGACTTTATTGATTGATTATATTTGAAGTAAACTCGTGAGAATCTCGAGTGCTGCTGCTCAAACTTGTTTCATTGGTCATTAAAAATAAGTGCTCGTCTTCATCATGCTTGTCCCTTGCAGCCTCGTGGACCGCAAAAAAACCTTTCCATTTTTTATTTTATTTTATACTCCTATAATGAAAAGATAAATTTCCTTTTTTCCCTCGCCACACACACAGTATTATTGGTAAAAATCAGTGTGGGCCTCCATTTCAAAATGTCATGTGAAGATCCTAAACATTGTTGAGCCCATTGGGCATTATTACAATCACGGGGTTGGATCTGCCAAAAGATTGTTTATTTCTTGTTTACTTTTAATAAGCCTAATTAATTAATTAATTCCCGCCCAGTTACTATTCAAAAGCTTTTTGATTTTGGGGATTTTCTTTTTTTAGGGTTTCGAAATCCAAAATTGCTCTAATTATTGCGGATTACGATTTAAAAAAAAAATTTCAAATTGGTCCTTGAATCGAATTGAGCCTCTACTTGTTTAGAAGAAATCATCGATAATGCCGAAGAGAAAAGCGAAGGAGTGTGTCAAACTCACTGAAGAAGATAAGAACGATGACAACAAGCGAATTCGAAGAGAAGACTTGGTCGACGAAGAAGGTATCTGATTTTATTCATTCCAATCGAATTTTTAGGGTTAATTTTGATATTTTAAAATCTGATTTTTTTGGGGGGTTATACAATTTTGTGTAGTCGAAAGACAAATCGCTGCGATTAGGGCGATTCGGGATGTTGAGATTGAACAGACTTTAACTGCGTTGAGGTTGCTCCGTTCGTATTTTACCGAGGAACAGCTCGACACACCTGTGTTGGACTTCTTCAAAGAGAACCTTCCGGATTTGACAATATCAAGAAACGAAGAAAGTGGGGAGATTGAGTTGAAATGGAAAGACGAAAACGGTGATCCTTCGGATGGCGTTGGCATGAATTATTCTACACTTAAACGCTTGTCAATGGGTTTCCCTGATTTATACAATAGTAGTAGGCCTTCTCTTGGTGGCTATGATTTACCTGATAACGGTAGGCTGAATGGGTTTGAGTATTTTGAGATTTTGTTTTGGTGGTATTAAAACTTTGACTTTGGTGGCAGTGAAAGCAAGCCTGTTAGGAACTGATAACCCACAGCTCGAGAATCTTGTAAGTTTATCTTCTTGCCATTTTTCTGGTGGTTTCCTGGAATCTGGTAGATGCCTATGCCTATTAGAATTCGGGATTGTAGCACAGATTGAACATTTAGTGAATGTGTCATTTGCTTTAATCAGTTTTTCAGGCTTTTCACCCAACTGAGTTAGTGCATTGTATAGCCAGCCTTTATTTGTTTGTTTTAGTGATGTTTAGGTTACACTAAATCGTGATCTGGACTCTTTTTTATTTATTTTGTTAACCTTGTATTGATCTTCTGCCTTCCAAATTATGCAAAACTACTTCAGGGAAGTCGGTACAAGACTCTAATTTGATATTTTCCCTTGGGTTTTTAGGTCTTCCAGAGGACATCTGACAACCATATGCTTGCAAGCCATGCTGCTTTTCAGACTCCTGGGGTATGTATTTTATGATTGTCTTCTGTCTTGATGCAGTTATCTCGTACGTTTCTTTGTTTGGTTATTTGGCATGTCTTTTTCCTTCGAATTTTTGTTTTTACATTGATCCCGAGAGAAAGAAATCAGTTCGTGGTGTCGAAATTTATCCAGCTATATTTTCTGTTGCAGAATGAGCTATGTTTGTTTCAGTGATAGATTTTGTACATACAAGCAGAGACTCTACTATCGTACTTGTAATTTTTCCAGGTAAATGGGCAGAGACTCTCTTTTGGAATGACACCAAAGACTCGGAGGCTACCAAAACCTGGAGAAATGATGCTCTCTGTGCATGGCTCTCCTTTGGGGGTCTACAAAGAAGACCACAACATTGGAGCTATAAATGGTATGTTTCTAGATCTCTGTCGTTCTCTGTTCTTGCTCCATCCAATGAATTCAGTCATAACATGCAATCTTATGTGCATCAATTGATTTTGCAGAGGAAAACAGTTGAAGAGCTACATAGATTCAGACACTTTTGGATTGTGATGGTTTACTCTTCTAGTCGTAGGATCTACTCAGATCCCAAAAATTCTGTATATTTGTTATGTGCGTTCTTACGGATACTATAGTAATTTAAGTCTCTAGAACAACACAACAATAAACATGTTGTTTATAAATAGATGAAACTTTCCAGTTACACTTTACCAACTAATTACAAAGACAAGTGAATAGTTCTTTCTTCTCTTTGATCTTCCCATTTTATCATCTGGATCTGAAGAAAATACTGGCTGCTATTCTTGACTAAGCTTTCTTGAATATACCTGGAAACTTTCTCATATCCACTTAAGTTCTTCAAATAGTTATTTCTGCAGATTTTCTCTGCAATCTTGAACAGGTCTGATTAAATTATGTTCCAAACATGCTTGTTCTGAAATTGTATGACAAAATCCCAATTAGTCTCAATCACAAGACAAAATAATCAACCGAACTGGAACTATAGCTTTGACAGTGGAGTCATCATCTCTACAAGAACACACATATTCGTAGTTCCAGATGAGTATAAAATAAAGAAGAACACTAACCATGACTCAGGGTGGAGTGCAGTGCAATCAGATTCACATCCAGCTTAGAGTTTGTTCGGTTTTGTTACATCTTTATCTTGGAACTCAGTCAAATTTCTCCCACCACGTCCTTAGGACTGTCTCGTGGCCTGCTTGAACGAGTTGATTTCCTGTTTCCAGAATCCGAACCTGCAAAAACTTCAAGGGCTTCCAAGAAGAACCTCTTATTAGGTACAATCCCATCTTTCTCCATTTTCTTCATCAGTATTTGGACATGCTCCTTCATATCTGCCTTAGTATATGCCTTATATAGAAACTTATACGTCGATGCATCTGGATGAACTCGAAAAGCACTTGCGTTATGGAAAAGCTTATCTGCTTCCATGTGAAGACCATTAACACAGTAAACTTCAAGCATGGCATTGAGTGTTGACGCTTTCAACAGCCTCTCTGATTCAACAACTTCCTCAAATATTTCCCGAGCTCTGGAAACAGAGCCACAGTAACCGTACATCATGATCATGCACTCATATGTGATAAAACTCGGCATGTAGCTCATATCATTCATCTTCTTGAAAACCCATTCCGCCTTATCTATCAGACGAGCTTTCCCATAATTTATAATCATTGAATTGAATGTAGGCAGAGTTGGCTTCTCCTTGGACCGCATTAAACTCTTAAAAGTCTGCTCCATCTTCTCAAACTCTTGCTTCTTACCATACGAGTCAATAAGCAAATTAAAGGTGATGATGTCTGGCTTACACTCATGACTCCTCATACGAGTAAGCACAGATTCCATCTCCTTAATCATCCCGTTTTTCCCATACGCATCCATAACACCGTTAAAGGTGTAAACGTCAGGAGAAACTGGACTAATATCCAAGTCTTTAAACAAAGCATTAACTTCGTCCACTTTACCAGATTGAGCAAAAGCCCTCAACAGGATATTATAAGTCACAACATTTGGTTGACACCGTTCCATTCCTTTCATTCTATCAAAGTATCCACGAACTTTCTCCAAAGCTTTTGCCTTGTCACGTGTATGAAGATGAGCCGTTATGAGCGCGTTGTAAACAGAAGCATCAGGACGACACCCACTGTTTTTCATCTCGGAAAACAGCCACATTGCCATCCTGGTTTGACCCTTTTTGCCCATTACGGATATCAATTTCGAGTAGACTCCATTATCTGCTATGTACCACCTCTGTTTCTGCATCCACCTGAACACCTATAGCAGAATCACCAACAAGTTAAGAAAAATTAACACAATCCCAATGGTTGCTATGCTCTAATGAAATCACCAACGCACATCCTGACAGAATCCTTCATGCTAAAGTGTTGTCACTGGACACAAAACAGAGCTTATGAATCAAACCAATGAGCTAACTTGATAAAAATCCAATCTTTTATAAACCCAGAAGCTGAAATTGAAAACACAAAATCCAGAATCGGAGCCAAACCTCAAGGCATTGGAGCCACTTATCGGTTTTGCCAAGCTCTTCAAAGAGTATGAAACAGTGCTCACCTCTTACGACCTTCACATACTTGTCAAGGGTCTTCACCAATGGCTCTCTGTCACTGATCCTCGACATCAGACTCCGAACAAGAACTCTGTTCTCTCTCTCCGCGCTCTCTCTCTCAGCAAGTCTCCTCCTTGACGAAATCGCACCGCAAGTTATCCTCGTCTTCGTCGGCCTCCTCGCATCGCCGAGATTCAATGAGAAACGAATCCATCTGTGATTGGTTTCTTGGGGAAACGAAGAGATGAAATCGGATAATCTCAGTGACGATGGCGATGTCAACATGTAGTGTATGGACATTTTTCTGGCTGACTGAGAGAGTAGGAGGAGGATTCGAGGTTTTTTCTTAGAATTCTTTTAATGGGGATAAGGGTTTTACAGATACAAAAAAACAAAATTAAGGATACATTCAGAGAAGAAGAAAAACTAATTGGATCGTTTCTGTAAATAAAATTTAGGGAACACCAAAAATAATTGGGTCGTTTCTGTAAATACACAAAAATAAAAAGTTTAAGGATCAAATCTTCGGGATTTTGAACCCGACGTGAATCGAACACGCAACCTTCTGATCTGGAGTCAGACGCGCTACCATTGCGCCACGGATCCTGTTGTACTATCGCTACAATAAATATATTTCAACTTTCAAGTATACTTCGTAATATGCTCATGTTTGCTAGTTGCTACCACTATGCAAACAATAGCAACCATAGTATAAGCTTAAAAACCATAAAAATGTGGTTTGGTGTTTGCAGTTATAGCTTCGATTTTCACCTTATCACGACCACCATTGAAATCTCTAATCAACTTTTTCTTAAAAAAGAAATTAACAAAAACGAAATTTAGGAGGAAAAAAAAAAAAAAAAGTTCAAGGATAAAGATTGGTAGGAGACAAAACAAAAAAATAACTATTCAAAGAAGAGGAGGAATAGAGAGAGCTAAAAACACAAGACTACATTTGTACAAGGACGACGTTGGTTCATTTAGTCGTCGTGGATCGGTCGTCGAAGAAAGATATCTTCCTTCTTTCTTCGCCGTACGATCGTCGTCTAATGCTAGAACCATCAAATCCAATGGCTACAACTTCTTGTTCCTCCTCTTCAACCCCTCATTCGTCTCCATCACCTTCTCCGTCTCCATCTGCCACGCCGCCACGTCAACATATTCTCCTCGAGCCACCATCTTCAAAAAAGAAGAAAAGCAGAACAAATGTTTTCCGAGTCATACGCACCGTGTTTCGCTCTTTCCCAATCTTTACAACACCATCCGTAGCATGCAAAATCCCGGTTATCCATCCCGGTTTAGGTTTACCGGACCCCCACCACAGCACGTCAAGAATCACCGGGACGTTATTCGGATACCGTAAAGGCCGAGTAAGTCTCTCGATTCAAGAAAACCCTAAATGTTTACCTTCTCTAGTCGTGGAGCTCGCCATGCAAACCACGGCGCTTCAAAAAGAGCTAAGCTCGGGAATGGTGAGAATCGCTCTCGAGACTGAGAAGCAACCTCGATCAGATAATAACAACAACAAAACAGAGAAGAAGACGGATATTTTGGAAGAACCGTTGTGGACAATGTATTGTAAAGGAGAGAAGACAGGCTACGGTGTAAGAAGAGAAGCGAGCGAAGAAGATCTCAACGTGATGGAGTTGTTACGTCCGGTGTCTATGGGCGCCGGAGTACTGCCGGGAAACTCGGAGTTGGAAGGACCCGACGGCGAGATGGCGTATATGAGAGCTTATTTTGAGAGAGTTATTGGGTCTAAAGATTCAGAGACTTTTTATATGTTGAGTCCTGAAGGTAATAATGGACCCGAGCTTAGCTTTTTCTTTGTAAGAGTTTGATTAATTTCTTTCATGGTTTGAATTAATCTAACGTGCATGTAAATGCCCGGAAACAGCCGCGGTCTGCCGTTATATAGTATTATTTTAGGATAATTCTAAGAATTTTTGTTGTTCTTTAATTTTTTCGTTGCTTATATATATATACGTCGCTCTCTCTCGTTTTTAGGTTTTGAATTGTATAACCACTTCTTCGTTCTGAAAGATCTCATAGTCATATAGACATCTTTTCCAATATAACAAATGGGATGAATTCAGTATTTAAACATACGTGTATATATATATATATATATATATATATATATATATATATTGATACTTGGAAGCAGACCATATACAGGACAATCGTTAAGCCTGAAATTCGAAACAATATGGAACTCTTCTCAATTGTCCGAGAAATTATACCATCAATGGTCAATTGTCGCTACATCTTGGCGCCTGGAGGTGCTGGTCCATTTTTTTGACGTGCTTGTTTTGAATCACTTCCTCCAACGTCAATCTTGATTTCTCTGATCATCATTTTTTCCCAAACCCCTTCATCTTTTCCTTCTCGTACAATTAGTACAAATTAACAACCATCAGTATTTTTGAATATTTACTATCTCTAAGACTCAGCATACGGAAGCTATATATATGATCGTCCGTGTGCAGAAAATATGTGTCACAATAATTGTTTGGTTCAACGTCGATGAGAAAGTAAATATCATTTTCACAGTAGTAGTCTAGTAGATATCCTAGAAGATGTAACATGTAAGATATACAAGGAACATGCATGCACCCTTTTCCGAAACGAACTTTACATGAATATATTAATAAGAAAATAAACAACTTTAATTTGGTTTGAGAATAGAGATGAATTAAGTTTATAAATAAGAACTAGCTAGAAACGTACTTGTCATGGAAGACTGGTATGGAATCCGAGCGGAAGCTATGTTTGATGATCCAACGAACAATAGAATAATCAAAGCAACAAACCAAGTTAAGCGGTGATACATTTTGGTTTTGTTTAAAATAATTAGTTCTACCATGTATAAATCGTTTATAATGTATATATGACGATTTTTTTTAATTTTTAGAAAATGATATTTTATTTCATTTGGTGAGAAGATGTACGTATTTATAGAATAATGGTAATCAAGTTTTCTCTGACGAGAAAAAAGTCGTCTCCAACTCTTTTGAATTTTGAAAAAAGAACGGTCCAAGTTATCGTCTGCTCAGACTCTTACCGTTAGAGACGGTCAAACGACGCAGATGCTGCGTAAAGATAAAAATCTTGTTCTAACGTTCCAGTTTTCTACTAAAACGATCTTATTAAAAGTCAACCCCCTTTTTTCTTCTATAAATCAAGAAATAATCATATCAATCTCATTATTTTTCTTGCAAAAGATCTTATAGATGAAATTTCATTTATTCTATTAGTTGTTTGGTTACAATAATTTCAGTTTCAGTTTAAATTAGTGAGATGTCATAGACATATCTCTTCATTAGTTGACCTTTCACAATAAAATATGTTTTTGGTTTTTGATAATAAATGATATAGATGTATACGTGAGAATATAAAATAAACATTAATTGTGAATATATATGAGGTTTTTATGCCGCAACTGAGCTATATATGTATATGTCAACACATCATAATAAGAAGCTTTAAATATGATCGTCTATAATTAGGGTTTGGTGGAGTCTATGCCTGTTGGTGGGTCAGGTACACGCTTAATTTGAAATGCTTCCTCTCACTGCAGTTTTGATCTTTTCATCCCATATTCCCTCTTCAGTTGTTTATTTTATTTTTATGAAATATATCCAAACAACAGTGTAATAATGATCAATTATGTTGTAAAGTAAAAAAAAAATCAAAATATTCGTTGAGGTATATATTCGCTTCAATTTGATCTCTATAATAGCCGTCACAGCATTAGCCCTGTAAGAAAACACACTATAGTTTCTAAAAAAATTGCTATTTGGGCTAATGCTGTGTTTGATGATATAGAAAACAAGAGAACAATCAAAGTAAACAACCAAACCACTGCTTTATACATTTTGACTATTTTTTTTTCACTTTTAATATAATGAGTTTTAGAATGTAAACCTTTGCTAATATAGAGATATATATAGAGAGAGAGAGATAAGGAGAGAGAACTAAAATTACCCAATTTTTTTTTTGGTCAACCAAAATTTATGCTCTTTTTTTTTTTTTTAACTTTATCTTTTATGAACATATCAAATTAAATACTATCCATTAAAAAAGAAACTCTTGATATGCTTTAATTTAAAGTATATATATTTTAATATATCTTTCTTTAGTATGAGATTATATTTTTCTAACTAAAAGAATCTGATGTTTGCAATCTATTAACTTTGTAGAGATTGTGTTAAGTTTCAAATTCCTTCCTATTTATTTATTTTTTGTGTAAAATAAAATAATAGTTTAATTACTTCGGGGCGTTAACTAAAGAAAATAATTAAATTTCTTCAGATGTTTAAATCTTATAAACCAGTTACCAAAAATGTTACCCGTGCCTGTCACGACCACGAGGAATAAACCTGCTTA
The DNA here is from genome assembly GCF_000633955.1 of Camelina sativa. Lineage (NCBI taxonomy): Eukaryota > Viridiplantae > Streptophyta > Magnoliopsida > Brassicales > Brassicaceae > Camelina > Camelina sativa. The sequence continues at coordinate 778,556 of NC_025695.1, read as the reverse complement.
TTCTAATAACTGAAATCATGTAGTAATATATTTGGAAACCAGTATATTCTGCTTGCATATATGAAACTTACATATATCCTATACGAGATTAGCATCATTAACAGGCTCCTGAAACTTGTAAAAGCGATGAAGCTGTTCTACAAAATAGGAGAGGTTTAAAGTAACTCATAGGCACACTCAAAAGGTTATTTATAATACTTGTTCAATCTTTTTCTTTTTGTCAACTCATGTTTTACTATTATAGTCCCATTCTATCGTATCATCTCAGGTTTTCTAGCTGTTAATAGAATCAATCAAAGGGATGAATCACACTGCAAGAATGTTTATACAGGTGTTTTTGGATTATTTTGTTGATATCTTGCTCTAGATGTACACCACTTTGCATAGTATACTCTTCTTGTCTGTCCAGTTTCTCCTGGTTATGCAGGGCAGTCACGTTCTAGGAATCTCAACACATTCAATTTGATATTATAATCTGAAGGCTAAAGAGATTCCAAATGTCTGTACGTACTTTCAATTTGTATCATTCAACTACATCTTTCGATTCCCCCTTTTCGTAAGAACTATAAAAAGTTGACTTGGTTTAATGTTTTTTCTTGCCTAATAAAAGTCTTTTTTTTAATTGGACTAAAAACAAAATCAAGTTTTCTCTGCATTGCATTGGATAGCTGATAATATGTGGACAGCAAAGTCTTTTACTATTACTATTCGTCCCGACAAAGGAGCCCACGTTAAACTTGTGTAATAACCACCACTTCAGAAAAATGTTATTTCCGTTTTTTCTATTTTTTATAGTTTGCATCTTGACCGTGTCAAACTTGTGTAATAAATAAATTAATAAACGCGCCTGTAGACTCTCTCTTAAAGTTTATCGAGTCTTCTCCCACTGCTCTAAAACATTTTCTTTTTCTATATGATTTTTTTTTATATATTTTGGTGTGGAAAAAGTCTCAATTCCAGAAAGAATAATGTATTGATAAAGGTATTGTAAAGTATCAATCTACGCAAACACCGTGTAGATTGGTTCTAACCAAATAAATAGAAAACAAGAAATCTTGAAAACCAACGGGCGGCGATTTTGTCGTATGTCGTCTCCAACTAAACCTTCGGCCGCCATGAACGACGAGAAGGCACCGTCGTCTGAGCAGAAGAAGACGTTACCATTGGTACTCTCACCGATCACGAATCTGTTTCTTCCTGACGACATACTTTTGAGCTCCCTAAGCCGCATTTCAAGATTGTATTACCCAACCTTCTCCCTCGTCTCCAAGAGTTTCCGCGGTCTCGTTGCTTCTCCTGAGCTTTATAAGACTCGGTCCATCCTCGGTCGCACCGAGAGTTGTCTTTATGTGTGCCTAAGGTTACTTAACGACTCTAACCTCCGATGGTACACTCTCTGTCGGGTTCCGGATCGGAAACTAACAAATTTCTCAGGCGGTCATTTATTGGTCCCGATCCTATCTCGCCATGCTCCTCCTCCTGCTCATTGGTCCAGTGTGGTCGCTGTTGATTCTAATATCTACGCTATTGGAGGGCCTATCAATGATGCGCCATCCTCTAGCGTCTCGGTCTTGGATTGTCAGTGTGACACGTGGCGTGAAGCTCCACCCATGCGGATGGCACGGAACTACCCTACTGCGACCGTTCTTGACGGGAAGATATATGTAGCAGGAGGCTGCGAGGATTGCACTTCATTGGATTGTATAGAGGTGTTTGACCCAAAAACTCAAATTTGGGACTCTTTGGCAAGTCCTGGCACTGAGAGATGTGAGAGACTTGTATATAAGAGCGTTGGGCTTGAAGGCAAATATCACTTGTTTGGAGGTGCGGGACGTCATGTGGCTTACGACCCGAAAGAAGGAGGTAGATGGGACTCAATTGGAATGGATATGGTCGATATGGGTCGTCGAACATGGGTTTCGTATTGTGTGGTAAACAATATATTGTTCTATTATAATGATATTGATAGGAAGTTTAAATGGTATGACTATAAAGGAAGGTTTTGGAGAAAACTCAAGGGTTTGGGACGGCTGATCAAGTTTCTCTCCTATAGCCGTGTTAACTTAGCGGCTTACGGTGAAAAGATGGCGGTTATGTGGGACACTTTTGTGCCTTCTAGCTCAAAGAACAAGATGATTTGGTGCGCGGAAATTACAATTGAAAGGCACGAAAAATACGAGATTTGCGGTAAGACCGAGTGGTTCGATGTTGTGCTTAGAGTTCCCAAATCATATGAATTGGTGCATGTTCTTGCTGCTACTGTTTGAATTGATGATGGTGATTCGCCGGAGTATTATTGTGTATTATTGGGCTGTTAAATTTGGTGGATGTTTCCAGCTAGATTTTTCACTCGTATTTTGAGGCCCATTTTATTTATTAAGCCCATGTTTGAGCTAGCCCTTTCAAAACATGTGGAATCGCACGCGCAACCTGAGCGAATACGTAAAACGCGCTCGACGAAGTGAAATCCCTAAATGTCCCACCTGAGTTTGTTCTCGGCAAGTCGGAGAAGAAGAAGCTGAAGACATCGGGAGGTTGATTGCTTAACGGCTAATTTCTTAGTTCCGCCAATGTATTCCCCGAAGAGGAAGAGGAAGAGGAAGACGGTGACGACGACGACGACGAAGAAACCATCGCTTAAAAAAAAGAAGCTATCCGATTCACCGCCGACGCCGATTCCGTCACTTCCTGACGATTTGCTTATAAGTATCTTCGCACGCGTCTCGAGAGTATATTACCCGACTCTTTCTCTCGTCTCCAAGAGCTTTAGATCACTCATTGCTTCACCTGAGCTCTACGAGACTCGGTCACTCTTAGGCCGCTCAGAGTGTTGTCTCTATCTGTGTTTACAGGGGAGGAATCCTGATCCTCCTAACCCTCTCTGGTTCACTCACTGCCTAAAACCTGACCGAACCCTAACTAAAGGCACCAGGAAGACTAAGAAGACGAAGAAGAAGTCAAGGGGCAACATTTTGATCCCAATCCCAGTTCCAAATCCTCCTCTTTCGCACTGGTCAGGTCCCGCTTCCGTTGGTTCTGATATCTACTTCTTTGGCGGATACATTGAGAATGTGCCTTCATCTAGAGTCTTGGTCCTAGACTGCCGGTCTCACACGTTGCGTGAAGCTCCAAGCATGCAGGTGGAAAGGTTGGACCCTTCTGCTACCGTCATTGATGGAAATATTTATGTTGCTGGAGGCAACCAAGACGACGAGGGTACAGAGTCTTTGTACCCGATCGAGATATTCGACTCAAAGACCCAAATTTGGGATCATATTCCCGTTCCTAATTGGGAGCAAAACTGGGGTGGTCTATCAATAAGCGCATATATTGAAGGAAAGTTCTGCCTGATTATTGGGAGTAAGGTTATGGCTTATGATCGAGAGGTAGGTAGATGGGACTTTGTCGGATATCAGCTGGGTCGGAGTTGGTTTTGGCCTTGTAATTGCACTATAGATGATGTTTTGTACTGTTATGGTGGAGCTATCCGATGGTATGACACTAATCAGAGTATGTGGAAAAATATGAAAGGTTTGAAAGGACTACCTAAGTTTGGCAAGAATGTCTATGTAAAGTTGGTGGATTATGGTGGAAAGATGGCTGCTTTTTGGGACAATCGTGTGCCTTTAACTTCTAGTGGAGATAAGTACAAGACAATTTGGTGCGCGGTGATTGCGCTTGAAAGGCCCAACAGTGAGGAGATTTGGGGGAAGGTTGAGTGGTATGAGGCAGTGCTTACAGTCCCCGTGTCATATGAATTTGAGCATGCTCTTGCTGTTACCGTTTGATGGATGACACACAGGACAGGCTTGGATGTGGTGAAACGTTTTGTGGGTATTGTATCATTTTGTTGGATGATTGTGTATTGTTTTTTTTTTTTAGCTTTATGCTGTTAACATTGTTTCACTTGTAAACCTTTGACGGTTAGCTTATTTCTCTGCTGCTGAAGACCTTATGGCACATTGTTTCGGTTGAAAAAGAAAGTTTACTTCTTTCATGGTGGTGCATTGTTTCGGTTGAAAAGAAAGTTTACTTCTTTCATGGTGGTGCATTGTTTCGGTTGAAAAGAAAGTTTACTCTTAGCCGTTGTACCTTTTGGAATCATGTAGTGACGCACTACTATATATAACTTTTTGTTTTGAATGTGTGTTCTTTTGAAAAACTTTTTAGCTTGGAAATCCAAGTTATTTGGCTTTCTGAAGTTGCAGGAAATTTGTACGAGGTAAAAATGTGAGATTTTCAATTTGTTTTAAAATCACCCATTTTGAGATGATTATCGTCTCAGGTCTTCTAGCTACATGATCAATGAATCATATTGCAAGTAAGTTTCTTCAGGTGTTTTGGCCAATCTTGTTGATTAATATATAATATTTATGATTTTGATATATATATTTACATGTATATATATTGAATAGTTCTTTCATTCTTTATTATACTATTAAGTTCAAGTTTAAATTTAGCATTTCAGTTTAAGTTTTGATTTGATTTATAAATTTTATTTTTTAATGATTTAAATCATAAACTTAAAATACTCAAGAGCGCAGTGATTGATGAAGCTATCTGCTTGTTTGGGCATAAGGGTGTGGCTTACAACCCAAAGTTAGTCAGATGGGAAGCAATAGGAGCGGTGAATTATTTGGATTTAGGATGGCTACGTTTTACTTATTGCGTGATTGATAATGTACTATATTCTTATACTAAATCAGATGGAATCAAATTGTATGACTCCAAGTTTGGACGCTGGATAAAGTTGAAAGGTTTAGAAGGTTTGCCTAAGTTTCCTGGCTATGGTTGCGTTAGATTGGCCGATTATGGTGGAAAGATGGCTGTTTTGTGGGACATGTATTTGCCTCCTAGTGGCTATAAGAACAAGGTGATTTGGTGTGCGGTCATCAAACTTGGAAGGCGCTACAATGAAGAGATTTTTGGCAAGGTTGAGTGGCTTGATGCTGTGCTTACAGTCCCTCGGTCTTGTGAGTTTGTGTGTGCTCGTGCTGCTACTGTTTGATGATTTGACTCGGTAATGTTGCAGGTAGAAGTTTAGTTTAGTTTGCATCGGTCTGCTAATCCTAGCATAATGGTCTAGGTTGATCAGGAAGGTTATTTACATTTGTAGGAGAACTGTAAAACAAGATGCACCCTTGAAGAGTAGTTTACAGATCTCTTTTGTTTTATTTCGCTTCATTTGCTAACAATCTTATAAATGGTTATGGCTTTATGTGTTTTCAGTTAGTATCACATGGAAACTCTTAACCAAAATGCTCAAATATCTCTGCTACAAAAGTTCCCAAATTTATGTTTTAAGGGCTCAATAAGATAAAATCAAAAGGATTCTGAATACTATTTGTCACTAATAGAGTAATAATACTTTTGCAATGGTGTCATACTGTCATTTTATATTAAGAATTTAAAAATGTAACTTTTCCGGTCAAGAATTCGAGTGAAAACCCTACAAATTCCCACAGGCGGAGAGTTCCGGCAGTTTTAAGACATTAATTACCCCATTAAGCTCTTTCTTCTCAAAAGAATTAAGTCAAAAACTGACGACGACGGTTCCCTATCTCTTGTAGGTTGCAACGGGTGGAGAGGTGGCTTATATATCGGATGGGAAATTTAGATTTTGTTCATATGATATATGAGTCCAGCCTTGCATCGGAATTAAGTTTCTTTGTTCTTTTTGTTTTTCTGAGTCTCTGGTTAACGTGATCAACGACGATTTTCGTACTGCCGATGTCGTTGTCAACTAGATATTTCGCGGCCATGAACGGCGAAGAGCCACCGATTGAGAAGAAGAAGAAGGCCTCTGAGGTGTACCCGATTCTGCCACTTCCGGATGATCTGGTATTGAGTTGTTTGGCACGCGTCTCTAGATTGCATTACCCAACTCTCTCACTCGTATCCAAGAGTTTCCCCTCACTCCTTTCTTCACCGGAGCTTTACAAGACTAGATCACTCTTAGGTCGTACCGAGAGTTGTCTCTACGTGTGCTTAAGGCTCCCTCCTGACTTTCACACAACTTGGTTCACTCTCTGCCGGAGACCAGATCACGCCCAGAAGGAGAAGAAGAAGAAGAAGAAGTCAAGTGGAAATCTTTTAATCCCAATCCCATCTCTGCAATCTCGTCCTGTGCACCCGTCCGGTCTCTCGGCGGTTGGCTCTAATATCTACAACATCGGTGGACATATCAACGATGCGCCTTCGTCTACTGTCTCGATCCTGGACTGCAAGTCTCATACTTGGTGCGAGGCTCCAAGCATGCTGGTGGAGCGGGCTTATCCAGTTTCCAGTGTTGTTGATGGTAAGATATATGTAGCAGGAGGATGTGAAGAAGATTACAGTTCCTCCACATGGATGGAGGTCTTCGATTTGAAAAAGCAAACTTGGGAACTTGTGTCGAGCCCTCTTGTAGAGAGATGCGATAGTGGTATGAACAGGAGCGCAGTAATTGACGGAGAAATATTTATGTTTGGGAATAAGGGTTTGGGTGTGGCTTACAAGCCAAAAGAAGATAAATGGCAAGGCATAGGTGCTATGACTAATTTGGCTTTAGGATGGCGATACTTTTCTCATTGCGTGGTAGATATAGTTAAATATAAATTTGTCCTTATCACACACTATATATATCCTATGAATACAATACCTCCGATCAGAGTTTCCATCCGACTACAGTTTGATTAACGGCGATTTTCGTACTGCCGATGTCGTTGTCAACTAGATCTTCCGTGGCCATGAACGACGAACAGCCACCGATTGAGAAGGAGAAGTTGACCGCTCAGGTGTACCCGATTCCGTCACTTCCTGACGATTTGCTATTGAGTATCTTCGCACGCGTCTCGAGATTGGACTACCCGATTCTCTCTCTCGTCTCCAAGAGCTTTCGATCTCTCCTAGCTTCACCTCACCTTTACGAGACTAGATCACTCTTAGGCCGCACCGAGAGTTGTCTCTATGTGTGCTTAAAGCTCCCTCCTGACTTTAACACAACTTGGTTCACCCTCTGCCGGAGACCGGATCAGACCCATAAGCAGAAGAAGTCAATGGGAAGAAATCTTTTGGTTCCATTCCCATCTCTAGAATCTCCTCCTGTGCACTCGTCCAATCTCGTGGCGGTTGGCTCCAAAATCTACAACATTGGCGAGGATGCAAAATCTTCGTCTACCGTCTCGATCCTGGACTGCAAGTCTCATACTTGGTGTGAGGCTCCAAAAATGCTGGTGGAGCGGTCTTATCCAGTTTTCCATGTTGTTGATGGAAAGATATACGTAGCAGGAGGATGTGAAGAAGAGTGCAAGTCCTCCAACTGGATGGAGGTTTTCGACTCAAAAAAGCAAACTTGGGAGCTTGTGTCGTGCCCTCTTGTAGTGGGATGGGTAAATCATAGACGCAAGAGCGCAGTAATTGATGGAAATATATATTTATGTTTGCGCGTTTGAGTGCGGGTCTCGCTTACATGCCAAAAGAAGATAGATGGGAAGCCTTAAGTGTGCTTACTTGTTTTGAGTTAGAATGGGAATCACGTTGTTATTGCGTTGTAGATAACGTTCTTTATTGTTACGCTAAAGGAATCATATGGTACAACCCTAAGGTAGGAATCTGGTTTGAATTGAAGAGTTTTATAGGACTACCCAAATTTGATGATCATGTTGGTGTCAAAGTCAAAATGGCTGAATATGGTGGAAAGATGGTTATCTTTTGGGACAAGTATCTTCCTTCTAGTGGCTATAAGAATAAGGTGATTTGGTGTGCAGTGATTGCATTTGAAAAACGCGACAACAACAGTCAAGATATTTGGGGGAGTCGAGAGATTTTGGGGAAGGTTGAGTGGTTTGATGCAGGCTTACAGTCCCCGAAAAATATAAATTCGTGTCTGCTCTTTCTGCTACTGTTTGATTAATCAACTCAGTTGTGAATCTTGAATGAATGGCGCAGCTTAGAAGAAGATTATTAGTTTTTACAAATCCTCCTATAAACAAATGAGTTTGGCTTTTTTTTTGTTTTCATTTTACCATCATAGGAAAGAAGATGAACACTTAGACTATCCTCGTTAGTGTGATCCTTAGTTGTTTCTTAAGGCAATTTTTAATAATAAAAAGGGAAGAAGAAACTTTGCTAAGAAAAAAGGAAAATTTTGTTAATTATTGGTAGAACCAAGTTAAGGTGTTTCTTAGTAATAAATATAATAAAATAATAATTAATAATTTAAAATATTCAAAATTATTTTATATATCATAGAAATATATTTTAATAATAAAAACATAAAATAACATACAACATTTAAAATTAAAACACAAAACATTAAAAAATTAAAACATAACACACAACATGAAATAAAACATAGAAACATATTTAATTAAACATAAAACATATTTAATCTCCAAATTTAGTCCATAAAATGTTCAACTAAATCATGTTTCAATTGGTGATGCGCTTCTCTATCACGAATTATTGTTTGACCATTCAGCACATTGCTGATATTTGAAGCCATATCGAAAGAATATGAAAGATCCACATCATCTCCTTGTGGGAAATCAGAAACGTCAGCTTGAGTGTATCCATCTCGTTCATTTTCAACAATCATATTGTGGAGTATGATACACGCCCTCATAATCAATCCCACTTTGTCTTTATCCCATAAAAGACATGGATTTTTAATTACGGCGAATTTAGCTTGTAGGACACCGAAAGCACGCTCAACATCTTTTCGGGCACTTTCTTGGCGTTCAGCAAATAAAGATGCTTTTGGACTCTGTGGTAGTGGTATGGATTGAATAAAAGTTGCCCATTTCGGATAAATATCGTCTGTCAGATAGTAAGTCAAATTGTACTCTCTGCCGTTAACGTAGTAGGTAACTTGTGGAGCTTGACCATAAAGTATATCATCAAAAACGGGAGATCGATCAAGAACATTAATATCGTTAAAAGTACCTGGAGATCCAAAAAAGGCGTGCCATATCCAGAGATCATATGACGCGACCGCCTCTAAAACAATTGTAGGTTTGCCGGATCCTCGTGTACCTTTCCAAGCTGTTGGGCAATTCTTCCAAACCCAATGCATACAGTCTATGCTTCCAACCATCTCGGGAAATCCACGTTCTTCTGCAACATATAGTAATCTTTGAAGATCCTCTGGTGTGGGTCTTCTTAGAAATTCATCGCCAAAGAAATTGATAACTCCACTGACAAAATGTTGCAAACATAAACGAGCAGTTGTTTCACCAAGTCGGACATATTCGTCCACCGTATCACACCCACCACCATATGCTAGTAGCCTAATTGCTGCAGTACATTTTTGGATCGGAGAAAGGCCAAGCCTTCCTGTGGCATCTTTTCTTTGTCGAAAGTAAGGATCTTCTGCAGTAAGACGGTCGACAATACACAAGAATAATGGTTTGTTCATTCTAAAACGTCGTCAGAATATATGGGGAGGGTATGTCGGAGATTCACTGAAATAATCATTCCACAAACGGTTGTGGCCTTCTTCCCGATTTCTTTCAATGAATTCCCGTTTCTTTTTTTTTTCTCAAACGCTTCTCCATGAATATCATGGTTATCAAACATTTCTGCAAAATGGGACTCAAAATTTGGATCATCATCCCTTGCAAAATTAAAATGTGAATGAGAAGAAGAACCCATTGAAAAAAAAATTTTAAATGACTTGAGTAAGAATTTTGAGAAGTAAATTTTGAATGACTTGAATGAGTATCAGAGATGTTCTATATATAGATGACAATGTGTTTCTTGTGATTCTTTTGTTACATTTCCCGTGAGACTATGTTGTGTTTATATATGTTGTATTTTTGTGTTAGTTATTTGTTCTCATATATCTTGTGATCCTTGTTGTATTCTTGTGTAGGAAAAAAAACAATATCATGTGATATGTGAACATGTGAACAGCAATAGGCAATGATCGATATATACAATACCGAGTAAGAAAAAATGTAGTCATTATAGCCGATGGTTATTGAACGAAACCAGTCTCAAACATATTACACAACACCATAGTGCCTTTGAAGCTAAATAAACTGCCCTACTTAAACATAATCAGACCTAATATAGCAACTAAACATAATAAGACACCAAGAACCAATTCCAAACTGAATGTAAACCCTCTGTTCTTCGTATTCAACTCAGCAACAAGCTTCTCTAGCTTGTTGATCTTCTCATCAGTTTCATTCTTCAGGTGTTTGATCTCGTTCAGCTCAGTTTCATAGTGAGTAAGAGTATCTACCTTTGATGCAACCTTGCTATAGTTTGTTTCAGTTGCTCTCATCTCCTCCATCACCGCAACATCCCACCACTTCCATATATGGCACTCCCCATCGTCTCTGTTCCCACAAGAGAAGAACTTTCTTCCTGGATCATTCCTCGAGTAACATGTGTCAATGATAGGTTCAGCACCACAATAACACTTCTTGGGGAATCCCAACTCAGGTTCACTCTCTGCATAGTTGTAAGCACTTGAATCAGATGGCTGGCTAGATTGTTCGTCAACCAGATAACCATTACATTCAGATGACGACGGCTGGCTATAGCTATGGAGCCCCATGTGTTCCTTGTTCTGTTAACNACAATATCATGTGATATGTGAACATGTGAACAGCAATAGGCAATGATCGATATATACAATACCGAGTAAGAAAAAATGTAGTCATTATAGCCGATGGTTATTGAACGAAACCAGTCTCAAACATATTACACAACACCATAGTGCCTTTGAAGCTAAATAAACTGCCCTACTTAAACATAATCAGACCTAATATAGCAACTAAACATAATAAGACACCAAGAACCAATTCCAAACTGAATGTAAACCCTCTGTTCTTCGTATTCAACTCAGCAACAAGCTTCTCTAGCTTGTTGATCTTCTCATCAGTTTCATTCTTCAGGTGTTTGATCTCGTTCAGCTCAGTTTCATAGTGAGTAAGAGTATCTACCTTTGATGCAACCTTGCTATAGTTTGTTTCAGTTGCTCTCATCTCCTCCATCACCGCAACATCCCACCACTTCCATATATGGCACTCCCCATCGTCTCTGTTCCCACAAGAGAAGAACTTTCTTCCTGGATCATTCCTCGAGTAACATGTGTCAATGATAGGTTCAGCACCACAATAACACTTCTTGGGGAATCCCAACTCAGGTTCACTCTCTGCATAGTTGTAAGCACTTGAATCAGATGGCTGGCTAGATTGTTCGTCAACCAGATAACCATTACATTCAGATGACGACGGCTGGCTATAGCTATGGAGCCCCATGTGTTCCTTGTTCTGTTAACAAAAGCATAAGACAAACAACTTATAATTAGACATTCGTTTAAAACTTATAATCAGAAATTTTAAAAGAAAGAAGTACACAGAAGTAGATAAACACATCAACTTATAATTAGACATTCGTTTACACATCAACTTATAACAAAAGCATCAGATGAACAATACATAACATGACCGACAACAAGACTCAACAGACTCAAACAAGACTCAACAAGACTCAACAGACTCNGCCCTACTTAAACATAATCAGACCTAATATAGCAACTAAACATAATAAGACACCAAGAACCAATTCCAAACTGAATGTAAACCCTCTGTTCTTCGTATTCAACTCAGCAACAAGCTTCTCTAGCTTGTTGATCTTCTCATCAGTTTCATTCTTCAGGTGTTTGATCTCGTTCAGCTCAGTTTCATAGTGAGTAAGAGTATCTACCTTTGATGCAACCTTGCTATAGTTTGTTTCAGTTGCTCTCATCTCCTCCATCACCGCAACATCCCACCACTTCCATATATGGCACTCCCCATCGTCTCTGTTCCCACAAGAGAAGAACTTTCTTCCTGGATCATTCCTCGAGTAACATGTGTCAATGATAGGTTCAGCACCACAATAACACTTCTTGGGGAATCCCAACTCAGGTTCACTCTCTGCATAGTTGTAAGCACTTGAATCAGATGGCTGGCTAGATTGTTCGTCAACCAGATAACCATTACATTCAGATGACGACGGCTGGCTATAGCTATGGAGCCCCATGTGTTCCTTGTTCTGTTAACAAAAGCATAAGACAAACAACTTATAATTAGACATTCGTTTAAAACTTATAATCAGAAATTTTAAAAGAAAGAAGTACACAGAAGTAGATAAACACATCAACTTATAATTAGACATTCGTTTACACATCAACTTATAACAAAAGCATCAGATGAACAATACATAACATGACCGACAACAAGACTCAACAGACTCAAACAAGACTCAACAAGACTCAACAGACTCAACAGACTCAAACAGGACACTTCTCGACCAGATTTGTCCTAAAACTAATCATCCACTAAGTCAAGCAGCTTCTTTTTCATACCTTCTTCTTTCTGAGTAAGAGGTCCATTTTTGGCTAGCAAACTGTCAAGAATTTGCATTTTTGACAATCTCTCTTTCAGAAGCAATTCTTCCTTCTTTATTTCCCACATGTTTTGGTACTCCTTCAAAGCCTTCCCTTCCTTCGCTTCTGCATGAGTCTTCCTCTGTTTGGCCTTACTAGCGTCTCTACCAGTAGGCCTTGTGTTTGTTGGCTCATCTATGTTACCGTCGGTCTGAGAAGCTGAAGATTGTGCAGGATCATCAAAGAGTCTTTTCTTGTTGCTTAGTTCAGGTGCTTTACCATTAAGACTCTCACACCATTTCTGGTCATAGCGTAACTCTAACCAACAATGCTCAAGAACAAAATTTTTCGGATAAATGTTGTAGTACATATCATACGCTATCTTCATTATATCATCCTCATTCTGCCCACTAGTTTTAGCCCTCACCGCAGCAGCATACGTTCCACAAAACTTTCCGACCGTATCACCAATCTTAGCCCATCTCTGTTTACACTGAATTGGCCCTATCTTCTCATTACCATCAGAAAGTGGACTTTCTGAAAAATAATCAGCAACCCTTTTCCAGAAGGTTCTGCCCTTCTGATCATTGCCTTTCACAGCATCCTTGCTGGTGTTTAACCAGCCGCTAATGAGAATCCGGTCATCAGAAGGTGTCCCTTTCCTTCTTTTCCTACGACTTGCAGTTGTGTCTTCACTTGGGGAAGCCGCGGAACTGACTNAACATCCATTAAAGCATAAATACAAGTACGTGAGTCTTAATACCAACTGTGTAAAGACATCCATTAAAGACACAATAACCAACAACCAACNATATTCATAATTCCCATAAAATTTGTGGAATGATTTAGATCATGGTCAGACTCCATAGTAGCAAATGGGATTTGGAAGAATATAGAAAGAAAAGAAGAACGGTTTTTGGTTGGAAGATATTCGGGTTTGTGGTTTAAAGATCAAGAAAAGCTCAGTTTATAAGGTGAATTATATTGGAGTTACAATTAATTTTCGACACCAAACACACAATGAATACACAACCTAGTCACTTCCATTAATGACAGAACAACCACCAATTAAGAATAATGACAACCTAGTCACAAAGAAGTACACATAGGAGCACAAATAAACAGTCATACTATAACTCACTACCCCAAAATAGATACTACCAAACAAACAAAGCAATCAATTGGTTTCTAACCAATTACGTGTATATTTACCTCTTTCGGTTGGTTGAAATGTTGTTTCCTTGTCTCCTTAACTGTGACTTGCTTGAGCTCAACAAAAAGAAACTCACAAAACAAGAAACAAGAAATGGTTTTAGTAATGAAACTAACTGTGTAAAAACATCCATTAAAGCATAAATACAAGTACGTGAGTCTTAATACCAACTGTGTAAAGACATCCATTAAAGACACAATAACCAACAACCAACAACCAACTCAATCTGACTATGAAAAAACAATTTCGGGATCAAAGCATATAAAACAAGGTTCTAAAAACCATTACGTTAGAGTGAAGTACACAGAATGATTATGAACCACAGAGGCTGGTTTACAGANGCTCAGTTTATAAGGTGAATTATATTGGAGTTACAATTAATTTTCGACACCAAACACACAATGAATACACAACCTAGTCACTTCCATTAATGACAGAACAACCACCAATTAAGAATAATGACAACCTAGTCACAAAGAAGTACACATAGGAGCACAAATAAACAGTCATACTATAACTCACTACCCCAAAATAGATACTACCAAACAAACAAAGCAATCAATTGGTTTCTAACCAATTACGTGTATATTTACCTCTTTCGGTTGGTTGAAATGTTGTTTCCTTGTCTCCTTAACTGTGACTTGCTTGAGCTCAACAAAAAGAAACTCACAAAACAAGAAACAAGAAATGGTTTTAGTAATGAAACTAACTGTGTAAAAACATCCATTAAAGCATAAATACAAGTACGTGAGTCTTAATACCAACTGTGTAAAGACATCCATTAAAGACACAATAACCAACAACCAACAACCAACTCAATCTGACTATGAAAAAACAATTTCGGGATCAAAGCATATAAAACAAGGTTCTAAAAACCATTACGTTAGAGTGAAGTACACAGAATGATTATGAACCACAGAGGCTGGTTTACAGAGTTTGAATAGAAACAAGAATCAATACAACCATACAAAGTCCGATACATATCCCAAACAATGAAACTATAACTCATAACACTCATAAAGCACTCGGACTATTACATAGATCAACTCATAACACTCATAAAACAAACACAAAATCTCAAAATCAACCAACCATCTAACCAAATACAGAGTTCAACACTCTGACTAATCGGATCATATGCATCATTTCTCACTTTTTCATTTAGAAACATACAAAACATACAATTGATGAAAATCTTCTAATTCGCAAATAAAACCGGCATACGAACAAAATACATAAATAAATTAGGATTGAGTCATTTTTCACAGAAACAATCAACAATTACTCGACATGCAAGAGCATTCACCGGAATCAAATGCCGTCTGCTTCACCGGAACCAAATCGACGGCGAATTCATGGAGAATCAGATGTGGGAATCAATTAGAAGAGAAGAAAGAAGGAACTCAGCGATTTTGTCGAGAGAGAGAGATAGAAGAGAGAACTCGAAAATGAAAGAGAAACGCCAAAAAAAATTTACTCCATTAATCTCATTTCACCTATCAACCCATTAATATTGTGCCACCTGTCCTCGAAGAAACGTTTCTTTTGCTCCTAAAATTAGAAACGTTTCTTTCAGTTCTTATATTTTGTTTCATTAATAATTAATTTCTCTAACTAAGAAATTTCCTTAGAAACAACTAAGGATCACCAATGAGGATAATCTTATTACAGCTTTTGATCTAACAAAGTTTTATTTATTTATTTATTCAGTTCATCTTCAGACTCGACTAAAACAAAGAGAATCAGCAGTTCAGCTTCAAAAGTTCCTCCTTGCATACACCCTAAAATTGTTTCTATAGTTTACGTTGAAATTATGATTTAAGGCCCATTAAGAAACTAAAACGAAAATGATTTTGGTACCCATTTCTAAATTGGGCCCATAATATAATTCTCCAATAAGCGAATTAAACACACGCGCTTCAGATCGGAGGTTGATCAACGGCGATTTCGTCTCTCTCGCCGATGTCGTCCGCAGAGAAGAGGAGGAGGAGGAAGAAGAAGAAGCCGTCGCCTATACTCCCGCAATCGACGACTCCAAATCCTTCACTTCCCGATGATTTGGTATTGAGCTGCTTAGCACGTGTCTCGAGATTGTATTATCCAACTCTCTCCCTCGTCTCCAAGAGTTTCCGCTCGCTTATTGCCTTACCGGAGCTTTACAAGATCCGGTCCTCTTTAAACCGAACCGAGAGTTGTCTCTATGTGTGTTTACAGGATGGCGATGATGACCCTAACCCTAAGTGGTTCACTCTCTGCCGGAAACCTAATCGAACTCAAACCAATGACGACCTCATCGAGAAGAAGAAGAAGAAGTCAAGTGGGTATGCTTTGGCGGCAATCCCAGTTCTCCATTCTCGTTGTGTGCACTGGTCAGGTCTCGTTGCGGTTGGTTCTAACATCTACAACATTGGCGGACCCATCGACCAAGAAGTAGCACACTCGTCAAGCGTCTCGATCTTGGACTGCCAGTCTCACACGTGGGGCAAAGGTCCAAGCATGCGGGTAGAGAGGAACTAACTATCCAGCCGCTAATTTGCTTGATGGAAAGATATATGTGACAGGAGGCTGCAAAGACTGCAGCAATCCATCTAACTGGATGGAGGTTTTCGATCCCAAAACCCAAACTTGGGAGCCTGTCTCGGGCCCTGGTGCAGAGATTGGTGGTTGTGATGTGCATAAAAGCGCAGTGGTTGATGGAGAGATCTTATTTGCAAACTCTAAAGGTTTGATTTACAAACCCAATGAAGGTAGATGGAAAAGGATGGCATGGGATATGGATTTGGGTTGGGTTTGGTGGTCTTATTGCGTTGTTGAGAACGTGCTTTACTATTATTACGAGGGAGAGTTTAATTGGTATGACACTAAGGTAAGACTCTGGAAAAAATTGAAGGGTTTGAAAGGACTGCCTAGGTTTGCTAGATATGGTGGCAAGATGGCTGATTTTGGTGGCAAGATGGCTGTTTTCTGGGACAAGATTGTGACTTCCAATGGATGTAAGACGAAGGAGATTTGGTGCGCGGTGATTGTGCTTGAAAGACGCGACAGTGAAGAGATTTGGGGGAAGGTCGAGTGGCATGACGCATTGCTTTCAGTTCCCTTGTCATATAAAGTGGTCTATGCTCTCTCCCCTACCGTTTGAGAAAACTTGAATGTGGTGAAATCGGTTGGTTGTTGTGGGTATTGTTGTATCATTTTGTTGGATGACTGTGTCCATGTGTTTTTAGCGTTAAGGTGCATCATTTCACCTGTAAAACTTTGATGTTTAGCTTATTTTGTGCTGCTATGTAACTCTGTTTTGGTT
>NC_025695.1:720057-757442 GCF_000633955.1 Camelina sativa | reverse complement strand
TAATTTTCGACACCAAACACACAATGAATACACAACCTAGTCACTTCCATTAATGACAGAACAACCACCAATTAAGAATAATGACAACCTAGTCACAAAGAAGTACACATAGGAGCACAAATAAACAGTCATACTATAACTCACTACCCCAAAATAGATACTACCAAACAAACAAAGCAATCAATTGGTTTCTAACCAATTACGTGTATATTTACCTCTTTCGGTTGGTTGAAATGTTGTTTCCTTGTCTCCTTAACTGTGACTTGCTTGAGCTCAACAAAAAGAAACTCACAAAACAAGAAACAAGAAATGGTTTTAGTAATGAAACTAACTGTGTAAAAACATCCATTAAAGCATAAATACAAGTACGTGAGTCTTAATACCAACTGTGTAAAGACATCCATTAAAGACACAATAACCAACAACCAACAACCAACTCAATCTGACTATGAAAAAACAATTTCGGGATCAAAGCATATAAAACAAGGTTCTAAAAACCATTACGTTAGAGTGAAGTACACAGAATGATTATGAACCACAGAGGCTGGTTTACAGAGTTTGAATAGAAACAAGAATCAATACAACCATACAAAGTCCGATACATATCCCAAACAATGAAACTATAACTCATAACACTCATAAAGCACTCGGACTATTACATAGATCAACTCATAACACTCATAAAACAAACACAAAATCTCAAAATCAACCAACCATCTAACCAAATACAGAGTTCAACACTCTGACTAATCGGATCATATGCATCATTTCTCACTTTTTCATTTAGAAACATACAAAACATACAATTGATGAAAATCTTCTAATTCGCAAATAAAACCGGCATACGAACAAAATACATAAATAAATTAGGATTGAGTCATTTTTCACAGAAACAATCAACAATTACTCGACATGCAAGAGCATTCACCGGAATCAAATGCCGTCTGCTTCACCGGAACCAAATCGACGGCGAATTCATGGAGAATCAGATGTGGGAATCAATTAGAAGAGAAGAAAGAAGGAACTCAGCGATTTTGTCGAGAGAGAGAGATAGAAGAGAGAACTCGAAAATGAAAGAGAAACGCCAAAAAAAATTTACTCCATTAATCTCATTTCACCTATCAACCCATTAATATTGTGCCACCTGTCCTCGAAGAAACGTTTCTTTTGCTCCTAAAATTAGAAACGTTTCTTTCAGTTCTTATATTTTGTTTCATTAATAATTAATTTCTCTAACTAAGAAATTTCCTTAGAAACAACTAAGGATCACCAATGAGGATAATCTTATTACAGCTTTTGATCTAACAAAGTTTTATTTATTTATTTATTCAGTTCATCTTCAGACTCGACTAAAACAAAGAGAATCAGCAGTTCAGCTTCAAAAGTTCCTCCTTGCATACACCCTAAAATTGTTTCTATAGTTTACGTTGAAATTATGATTTAAGGCCCATTAAGAAACTAAAACGAAAATGATTTTGGTACCCATTTCTAAATTGGGCCCATAATATAATTCTCCAATAAGCGAATTAAACACACGCGCTTCAGATCGGAGGTTGATCAACGGCGATTTCGTCTCTCTCGCCGATGTCGTCCGCAGAGAAGAGGAGGAGGAGGAAGAAGAAGAAGCCGTCGCCTATACTCCCGCAATCGACGACTCCAAATCCTTCACTTCCCGATGATTTGGTATTGAGCTGCTTAGCACGTGTCTCGAGATTGTATTATCCAACTCTCTCCCTCGTCTCCAAGAGTTTCCGCTCGCTTATTGCCTTACCGGAGCTTTACAAGATCCGGTCCTCTTTAAACCGAACCGAGAGTTGTCTCTATGTGTGTTTACAGGATGGCGATGATGACCCTAACCCTAAGTGGTTCACTCTCTGCCGGAAACCTAATCGAACTCAAACCAATGACGACCTCATCGAGAAGAAGAAGAAGAAGTCAAGTGGGTATGCTTTGGCGGCAATCCCAGTTCTCCATTCTCGTTGTGTGCACTGGTCAGGTCTCGTTGCGGTTGGTTCTAACATCTACAACATTGGCGGACCCATCGACCAAGAAGTAGCACACTCGTCAAGCGTCTCGATCTTGGACTGCCAGTCTCACACGTGGGGCAAAGGTCCAAGCATGCGGGTAGAGAGGAACTAACTATCCAGCCGCTAATTTGCTTGATGGAAAGATATATGTGACAGGAGGCTGCAAAGACTGCAGCAATCCATCTAACTGGATGGAGGTTTTCGATCCCAAAACCCAAACTTGGGAGCCTGTCTCGGGCCCTGGTGCAGAGATTGGTGGTTGTGATGTGCATAAAAGCGCAGTGGTTGATGGAGAGATCTTATTTGCAAACTCTAAAGGTTTGATTTACAAACCCAATGAAGGTAGATGGAAAAGGATGGCATGGGATATGGATTTGGGTTGGGTTTGGTGGTCTTATTGCGTTGTTGAGAACGTGCTTTACTATTATTACGAGGGAGAGTTTAATTGGTATGACACTAAGGTAAGACTCTGGAAAAAATTGAAGGGTTTGAAAGGACTGCCTAGGTTTGCTAGATATGGTGGCAAGATGGCTGATTTTGGTGGCAAGATGGCTGTTTTCTGGGACAAGATTGTGACTTCCAATGGATGTAAGACGAAGGAGATTTGGTGCGCGGTGATTGTGCTTGAAAGACGCGACAGTGAAGAGATTTGGGGGAAGGTCGAGTGGCATGACGCATTGCTTTCAGTTCCCTTGTCATATAAAGTGGTCTATGCTCTCTCCCCTACCGTTTGAGAAAACTTGAATGTGGTGAAATCGGTTGGTTGTTGTGGGTATTGTTGTATCATTTTGTTGGATGACTGTGTCCATGTGTTTTTAGCGTTAAGGTGCATCATTTCACCTGTAAAACTTTGATGTTTAGCTTATTTTGTGCTGCTATGTAACTCTGTTTTGGTTGAATATAAAGTTGTCTTCTTTCATGGGAAGAACAAGTAAATCAAGGGATACACTTTTGATTGAAGAGTGTTTTGGTCGTCTATTACACATAACTGGCTTTCTCTTTCTTGATGACTCGCTGATGAAGTTGTTTCACAAGGGCTTCTTCTTACCATCTTATTATAAAATACAAATTCCTCTTCTTTTTTTTGGCCAAGAGGAAACGAAAACAATGTGATCAAACATAGTATTATTATTCATTTATATACAACACTCAAAACTAGGCACAACTAAGCTCTGATAACACGTAACATCATGAGATTTTGCGGGGAAACATATCATTGTGGAATTAGAGGCCATCCGGTCTAGCTATACCATCTTTGTTGTCTAAATAGCTCTGAACTTGCTCAAAGGCCTGATGATGTATTATTGAGTAGTTAGAGCTTATTAACACACAGGAACAAACTCCAATGTACACAACTGAATAGGAACAGAGGCGTTCTGAGACTTACCTCAATGGCGACTTCAGTTGGTGTAAGATCTGAGACGCTTTTATAACCGAGCTTCAATGCAATATCTGAACAATTCGAGTAAACTAGTCACAAAACAATAGGGGCTGAGATTGTGTAAAGCTACAGAAGGTGGAAAGGACCATACTCTCCAAGGAAACTCTCGCGTTGGCATTATTGTATGCTTCACCACGTCCATCCCAAATTTTTGAAAGACGGTTTAAAGCCTATATGAAGTCACAAATGATCAAAACCACTGATAAAAGCTTAACCTGTGTTTACTTAACAATAATAGTACTACCGCTGTGTATATGTCCTCTGACTCATCATCATGTAACAATGGTCTTGAATCAGTCCCTACAGCAGCAATTCTATGCGCTAAGACTTCTAGAGGAACATCTAGCCAAATGCTAATACCTTTATGCATATACTTCCTGTGTACCAAATGGTAATAAAAAGAGGCATTGTTACCAAATTATCTGACTTTCACATTATACATCACTATTGAGAAGAAAACGAACCAATTGATGGGTCTTATGACAGCACCTCCCCCGGTCGAAACAACAACTTGATGATACGTCAAAGAGATCTTTTTTAGTGCCTCAGTCTAGAAAGAAAGCATGTGGTGAAATTAGCAGCAAGAATAATCAAAGAAGCACCGAAGAAGAGTTCAACATAACAGAATTAGCAACAGGGCTTCTTGGTAACACAATCTATCTACAACTATAGAGACATGTTAGGGGAAGAACCACCAACCTCTTTTTCTCTGAAAACACTCTCACCGAAATGCTCAAATATCTCAGCTACAGAAGTTCCATTCATCGCTTGCTCGATCAAAGTGTCACTGGGACATTTACAAAACAATGTTTAAGCTCATCTAAAGCTCAATAGACACAGTTGAAAATGGACAGATAAATATACTACCTATCAAACAATGTATAACCAAGTGCTCTTGCCATTATCTTTCCCACTGTCGTCTTCCCGGAACCCATCATTCCTAACACATTCACGAGGAAATTGTTCAACTACAAGAATACACGAGAAGCTAAAACAAGACGCAAACTAAGGAAGAGACAAGGAAACTGACCAACAAGATAAATAGATTGTCCATTTAAATATGGTTTAACCTCTTCAGCTTTTCTCTGCAGAAGCTAATGTAATCCATTTTCAACATAAAACATTGATAGAAAAAGGTAGAAGAGATAGCACACAACATCTAAACCATTTCACTAAAGACTGAAATGTCTTGATGAAATCACAGAAGAGTATTAACTTGCCTTCAAAATCTGTTCTTCATCAGATGGAGAATGAAGAAGACTTCCAGTTTCCAACACTGCAACAAAAAAGTTTAAAAGAAAAATAAAGATGGAGGAAACACATCATTTTTGTCATCGAAACAAGACACAATCGAATCATATAGAAAGATTCATGCTTTTTTTGTGAGAAGAACCTGAGGAGTTGTTATCAGAAACAGATCTTAGTCGATGATCCCTTCTGTTATCAAGAGCTAAAGAAACAACTCTAAGCCTTTTATCTTCTTTAAATCTCAGTGAATACCTCAGAGAACCACGAGGCTTCCCTTCAAAAGTCCTCAAATCAATCCATGATGAGCACTGAAACCTCTGAATAGTAGCTACTTCCATATTATTCTGAAAGTGCACAGTAAAAGAATTCAGATTTTATCTTAAAAAAAAAAAAATCATTCAGCAATTTTTCATTCTTTTGCAAAGAATCAAGAACTCATCTTCAAAGCCAAAATAACATCAATGGAACCATTTCCTTAGAAAAATGGATTTAAAATATAAAAACACACACTAATTTTATGGTCATCTGGCAATCTAACTAATACAAATTCAGCATAAACAATGAATGCAGAGACAGACAAATGAAAACGGAGATTCGAGAATGGTTCACCTTTTTTTCTCAACGGCGGAGCAAGAAGACACAAGAGGCACAGACTCTCTCAATCTCTCTCTTCTTATTGGCGTGAATGAGTACTCTACTTACTAGATTTATGTATTTATATATTCTCTCGGTCATTGTATAATGATTTATAAACAGAAATACATGTAAGAGAGGTTGGTGAAAATTCCAAAATTTATGTTTCTTTAGGCCTAGTCAATTATGCATTTAATTTGAATCAGACCATAAGATATTTGCTTATTGTATGTGACATCTGTCTCAGAAATTTCTTTATGTACCACAAGTCACAAGACCACTCATGGATAGTAATTTATTTCCTAATGTTGTTTTTATACATTTAGAAAGATTGAAAAAAGGATAGCATCTCTAATCTCTATGGCAAAAATGTAATTATGGTAGGTGAAACGTGGAATGTAGAATTAAATAATGAATGGGCCCATTCAATGTACGTGGTAGGCCCATCTAAATCTTAACTGTTCATCCAACCAACCCTGGTCTATCCAATTTCTGTCATTTTGATGTTTAGTAAGATAACTGTCTGCCGTTTTATTTATCTGATCCAACATCCTTTCTTCGCTTATAACAAAAAAACGGCAGCATGTTTCTCAATGATCTACGCACGCGCTCTTCTTCTCTCTCTCAGTCTCAGTAAGTCAGCAGTATGATGAGAAGCTATGGGAGTTGGCGTAAACTGCAAGGAACTATACGTTTCTACTCTTCTTCTGCTTCGGCTCTAATGGAGTTTGTTAACCTAGACTTTCCTTCTACGATAGGAATCCGAGGAAAGCGCGATTTTGCTCGTCTCTTGCAGCTGCGTGCGTCCGATGATCCTTTGCTGCTCTACCACAACAATGTAGTTCATGGTCAGGTTATTGTTTCGGGTCTTGGCTCAGATACGTATCTTTTCAATATTCTGATGAATTTGTATTCGAAATCTGGTGGTATGGTTTATGCACGTAAGCTGTTTGAGAGAATGTCTGAGAGAAATTTGGTTACTTGGTCTACGATGGTTTCAGCTTGCAACCATCATGGGTTTTATGAGGAGTCTTTGTTTGTTTTCTTACAGTTCTGGAGAAGTAGGGAAAACAGTCCCAACGAATATATTTTGTCGAGTTTTATCCAAGCTTGCTCAGGGTTAGATGGTAGTGGTCGTTTGATGGTTCTTCAATTGCAGAGTTTTCTTGTAAAGAGTGGGTTTGATAGGGATGTTTATGTTGGCACCTTGTTGATTGATTTCTATCTAAAGGAAGGTAATCTAGATTATGCAAGGCTCGTGTTTGATGCTTTACCAGAGAAATCTACAGTGACTTGGACGACAATGATCAGTGGGTGTGTCAAAATGGGAAGAAGCTACGTTTCGTTACAGCTCTTCTACCAACTAATGGAAGGTAATGTTGTTCCAGATGGTTATATTCTTTCGACGGTTCTAAGTGCCTGTTCAGTACTTCCGTTTCTTGAAGGAGGGAAGCAGATTCATGGGCACATCTTAAGATTTGGACATGGGATGGATGCTTCACTGATGAATGTGCTTATAGATTCTTATGTGAAGTGTGGCAGAGTTACAGCTGCTCGTAGGCTTTTCGATGGAATGCCGAATAAAAACGTTATTTCATGGACCACATTGCTGTCTGGTTTTAAGCAGAACTCTCTTCATAAGGAAGCCATGGAATTGTTCACCAGTATGGCAAAGTTCGGTTTAGAGCCGGATATTTATGCTTGCTCTAGCATACTCACATCATGTGCCTCAGTTCAAGCTTTGGAATATGGAAGACATGTTCATGCTTACACTATCAAAGCCAATCTTGGCAATGATAGCTATGTGACTAACAGCTTGATTGACATGTATGCGAAATGTGATTGTTTGGCCGATGCCAGAAAAGTTTTTGATATTTTCGCTTCTGATGACGTGGTTTTGTTTAATGCGATGATTGAAGGTTACTCGAGACTTGGGACACAATGGGAACTACATGAAGCATTGAACATCTTTCATAATATGAGGTTCAGATTGATTCGACCTAGCCTATTGACATTTTTTAGCCTTCTACGTGCATCTGCTTCTTTAACAAGCTTGGGACTGAGTAAACAAATCCATGGATTGATGTTCAAATATGGGGTTAACTTAAACATATTTGCTGGAAGCGCCTTGATTGATGTTTACTCAAATTGTTACTGTCTCAAGGATGCGAGGCTTGTGTTTGACGAAATGAAAGAGAAGGATCTTGTTATCTGGAATTCAATGTTTTCAGGTTATATTTAACAATCAGAGAATGAAGAAGCTCTCAATCTGTATTTGGAATTACAGTTATCAAGAGAAAGACCTGATGAATTTACTTTTGCCGACATGGTTACAGCAGCTGGCAACCTAGCAAGTCTTCAGTTGGGTCAAGAGTTCCATTGTCAGCTTCTGAAAAGAGGCTTAGAGCGTAATCCGTATATAACAAATGCTCTACTAGATATGTACGCCAAATGTGGTAGTCCCGAAGACGCTCATAAGGCTTTTGGTTCAGCAGCTTCAAGAGATGTGGTTTGTTGGAATTCTGTCATCTCGTCTTATTCGAATCATGGAGAAGGCAGAAAAGCTATTCAGATGCTTGAAAAAATGATGAGTGAGGGAATAGAGCCTAACTACATCACCTTTGTGGGAATTTTATCAGCGTGTAGCCATGCTGGTCTTGTAGAAGATGGTCTTAAGCAATTTGAGTTAATGCTTCGATTTGGAATTGAGCCAGAAACCGAACACTATGTTTGTATGGTATCTCTTTTAGGCCGTTCTGGTAGATTGAAGGAAGCAAGGGAGTTAATTGAGAAAATGCCGACAAAACCAGCTGCCATAGTATGGAGGAGCTTGCTGAGTGGATGTGCAAAGGCCGGAAACCTCGAATTAGCTGAACATGCAGCTGAAATGGCTATCTTGTCTGATCCAAAGGATAGTGGATCGTTTACTTTGCTTTCTAATATATATGCGTCGAAGGGTATGTGGAGTGAAGCAAAGAAGGTAAGAGAAAGAATGAATTTTGAAGGTGTGGTGAAAGAACCTGGACGTAGTTGGATTTTGATTGATAACGAGGTGAACATCTTTTTGTCCAAGGATAAATCTCACGGCAAGGCTAATCAGATTTACGAAGTACTAGAGGATTTGCTTGTACAGATCAAAGGGGGTTTAGTTAGCTAACTACTACACAAGAAGTCATTTTCTATTGAGTGATTTAGTCTGTTTGGTTAAAGATCTGCAGCTAGATTTGTCCAGAATCCACATCAGTGGATAGTCTTGGGCATAATATCCGAATCCGAGCCTAAAAATCCGATCCGATCCCAATCGAAAATTTAGAAATATCCGAACGGATTCTAAATTTAAGGATCCAAAAATCCGAATCCGAACCCGATCCGAACCGAAATCCGAATGGATATCCGAACATGCCCAAAATGAAAATACATAGTAATAATATATTAGTAATACTTACAAGTTGTAATAACTTAGGTGTCTATAAATTTTTGGATATTTTAAATATTTTTATGTATTACAACTATTTTTGAGTATATTTAGGTAAAAAATAAGGGTAATTTTTAGATATTTTGGTTTATTTCAAGTAGTTTGAATTGATTTGGACAGACAATTTTAGATTTTTGAATACTTTGGATAACCGAATCCGAACCCAAAAAATCCGATCCGAATCCGATCCAAATCCGAAATTTGAAAATATCCGAACGGATTTTAGAATTATAGATCCGAAAAATCCGATCCGATCCGAACCGAAAATCCGAACGCCCAGGGCATAAAGAGGTATCAGTCACGCCTGACTGGAACGTTGAAGAAAGAGTTAAAAATCTCTATGTTAATGGAGTTGCTGGAGATGAGACTAAGCAAGGATGGTAAAAGAAGCGAATGTAAACCTTACAAATAGAAGCAAAATATAGTACGACCGTACAGTGTGAACCAGAGATGGCGAAGCTTAGAAAGCAAATGATACGAGTTAAAAGACGAGGCAAAGAAGAAAGCATACGCAATGTCAAGCTCGAGAAGAATCTGAAAGGTAAACAGAGCTAGCAAAGAGGCAACTTTACCGGTTCGGTTGTCCGTTTCTTCTTTTCACGTTGACCAAAAAAATGAAAATAAAAGAATTCATTTGAATTTGGCTAAACCGATTTTTAATCCAGTTAAACCCAAAAACCAATTCAAAACAGTATTTAATCAACCCAAACCAAAATCTCAATCGGTTCCAACTTTTCTTAAACCGGAAACCAAATTGGACATCTAGTTGTTGTTATATTAGGCCCAAGAAGTTGTTGGATCAGGCCGAGTTCTAGACAGTTGTGTGTGTGTGTGTTTGGTCGTCGTAATCAGGTGGGCGAAACGAAAACCCTCGGGAATCATCATCTCTGGTTCTTTCTTGTCCGTCGTCACTTTTCTTACCTCAGATTCCGGTGTCCTTCTTCCTTTCACTACTCGCGTTTAACCTCTTTACCTTTAAGTTGTCTCCGTTAGCTCTCTCTCTCTCTCTCTCTCTCTCTCTCTCTCTCTCTCTCTGCTTGGACTGCAGCAGCCATGTCGACGATTATGCAGAAGATCAAAGAAATTGAAGATGAGGTAATCTTTCAATCCTCCTCTGATTCCTTCAATATTTGGATGCATAGAACTGTAAATCCGATCTATTTCTTCTTCTTAGTTGGTTCTGAATAAAAGAAATGATTAATTGTTTTTATAATCTATGTGACTCACAAGTACGAGGTTGTTTTTTTGTGTTTATGTCGTAGATGGCCAAAACACAGAAGAATAAAGCTACTTCTCATCATCTGGGTTTGTTAAAGGTACAATTTTTCCAGCTAGCTGAGAATTTTGCTGTCGCTTAGTTCTTGGAATCGTTTTTTGTGTATCTTTGAGAGTGGGAGTGAGATTGAATAGTTTTAAGTTTTATTGCTGAAGATTGTAAATCCTGGATGAAATCGTATGAGCTCCCAAATCATGAAATAAGCACAAGGATGAATTATTTCCTTTTTATTAAACAATATGTTAATACCAAATAACGTGGTGCAAATTATTTCATGGATCTTACGAGTGTGATACATGAAAGCTAACTACTAGTAGGCAAGCAGGAAATATCAGTCCATATCGATATTAGAATTTGGTACTTTTTCACGCACCATTATTAGCTTCTCTTTTATTTTGATTGGTCTATTTTGCAGGCCAAACTTGCTAAGCTACGGAGGGACCTTCTTGCACCACCTACCAAAGGTGCTGGTGGTGGTGCTGGTGAAGGTTTTGATGTGACTAAAAGTGGAGATTCTAGAGTTGGCCTTGTTGGGTTTCCTTCCGTTGGCAAATCAACGCTCTTGAACAAGCTGACTGGGACTTTTTCCGAGGTTTGTATTGTAGTTATTTATTAAGAATATTGAACTTCCTTTTTTTCTTGTTGTAATTGGAGTTTTTGAAACTTACCACGTATCCAAGTCATCCTATTTCTAGGTTCTTTTTTACCAACTTCTTGTGCAATATCACTTATAAAACGGGCGCTAGTCTCGTCTTGGATATAGATGAACATAAATCTTGGAATTAGGTCTGTACTTTTGGCTGATACTCTATCTTCTGAAGTTACATGCACTTTGTTTTTGCAGGTTGCTTCTTATGAGTTCACGACTTTGACATGCATTCCTGGTGTTATTACATATCGTGGAGCTAAAATCCAGGTATGGTATCTACATCTATGCGTCTGTTGTTTGTTGTAGAAAAAAATGATAATTCGTGATTGTCTAATTGTTTCCTATGTTTTGGTAATTTGTGAAACACAATGAAATCCTTGCCCTTGTATATGACTTCTTGGTGCTTAGATTAAGCTCAGAACGATATGTAATTATTCTTTGGAAGTTGATGCTAATACTCTTTTCTATGTCCCATTTAATGGGCTTGCAGTTATTAGATCTTCCTGGTATTATTGAGGGTGCTAAAGACGGAAAAGGTAGAGGACGACAGGTAAGTCGTGTATAAATCTCTTGAGTATTTCATATTTTGACCCTTTTTAATCTTTTTTGACACTTAACTCTTTCCAGGTTATAAGTACTGCTAGGACATGCAACTGCATCTTAATCGTTCTTGATGCCATAAAACCAATTACCCACAAGCGTCTCATTGAGAAAGAGCTCGAAGGATTTGGAATAAGGTATAGAATAATGCTTATATAATAACCTTCATACACCGTATATTTGATAGTTTCTGGTAGGCAGTCTAACTCGATCGTGTACTCATGCTATTTAGGTTGAACAAGGAACCACCAAATTTAACGTTTAGGAAAAAAGAGAAAGGTGGTATAAATCTTACTTCTACAGTCACTGTCACACACCTTGACCTCGACACTGTCAAGGCGATTTGCGGTGAGTACAGGATGCACAACGCTGACATCACCCTGCGCTACGATGCAACTGCTGATGACCTCATTGACGTCATCGAGGGCAGTCGGATATATATGCCCTGTATCTACGCTGTCAACAAGATCGATCAAATCACACTCGAGGAGCTTGAAATTTTGGACAAACTTCCTCATTACTGTCCTATCAGGTAAATAGTTGTTAAATTACAGGCAGGAGGATTAGCATTTAAATTATTATTATTTTTTCCCCTCATTGAGATATAATAATCCTGCAGTGCGCATCTGGAGTGGAATCTTGATGGTCTTCTGGATAAGATATGGGAATACTTGGATTTAACTCGAATCTACACAAAACCGAAGGCAATGAATCCAGATTATGATGATCCGGTTATCTTATCTTCCAAGAAGAGAACAGTAGAGGACTTTTGCGTCCGGATTCATAAAGACATGCTTAAACAATTCAAGTAGTAAGTAACTGAAAGCTTATCATGTTTTCTGTTTCTCTGATATATGGTTTCTTGCTCAAGAACATCATCGCTCATGAGTACTTAACTTATGATCTCATATGATGCAGCGCTTTGGTTTGGGGTTCAAGTGCCAAACACAAGCCGCAAAGAGTTGGAAAGGTTAGTCTTGTTGCAAATTAAGCAAAAGTTGCGAAGATTTTCATAGTTACTATCAATAAGGCTCTTGGGATGGGCCTTGCAATAGTTAGAATATCCCTTGACTAAACTGAAATCTATTCTTTGGTAAATTCATTAAAATCATTACAATATCCCTGACTAACAATTGCTGTCTTGACATGGTATGTTATGTATGGGAAACACCTCAGGAACACGAGCTCGAGGATGAGGATGTTGTTCAGATCGTGAAAAAGATATGATTTTTTTTCCAGAGAAGTCAAGAGAGCAACCAAAGTAGCCATAATGAGATCTTCTATTGGTTGGTTTACTCCTCAGCTTATCCTTTTTAATGTATCATACTATGATATTTTGTATCCAAGACGGAATCATGTCTGTGTCTGCACCCTTTTTTGTCTTTTTTGGAGACTTTTTTTGGTTACATCTGTTTCCAATAATATAATAGCATTTGATAGATGTTGTCGGAACTCCCTCATATTATTGTGTTTGCCTAGTAGTACTAGTAGGTAGATTTTCTCTTTGTTTTTTTTGTTTTTTTCTAAAAAATTTCTTCATGGATTAAAAGAATTAACGGTTTAAACGGCCTTCATTGCAGTGACCCGGTCTTATCATTAGTACTATTATCATCTCTTAAATAGTTGTTTTGTCATTAAATGTTAATTTAAAGATTATAATTACTTGTACTGTTGATTTAGAAGATTTAATGACACTAACAAGAAGTTGAGATTTGCAAAACTACTAGAACGAGAACGACCTTCATTGGAGTGCCAGTGACTGGGACCAGTGAATTCTGATTGCACGACCTTGATTTGTCTATCCTCTCTTAAAAGTTGTTTGTCCTTTAATGTCTGAAATTGTAAGATTAGTGGACCCTTTTTGAAATCCCCCATCAGTTCGTCCAGCCATCTGTGTGGTTAGTAGTTAGCCAAGGACATCAACATATTTTGTGATTGCAGAGCGGGTCAGATTTAACTTTTTTTTTTTTTTTTTGAAATTAGGTCAGATTTAACAGTTACGACAGCTGTTATTATTACTTTTAGATATAAACGTGTTTCCTTTTCTTGATTTTATTGTAACCAACGTTTTCAGTAGTATGTACAACGACGTTTTCAGTAGTATGTACAACCAACGTTTTCGTGTTTCCTTTTTGGCTAACTATTTTTTTTTTTTCCGAATCCTGTCCATCGAGGTAAAAACTAAAATTATACGCATTGAAACTCTACTTTTGAATTCTTAAAGGTTAAAGTTTAGTAGTTACTCTAAAACAGTAAAACTGTAACTTGATAAGTTTGATAACTTGAAAGGGCAAATATGACTTACTTTAAGATATGAAATGCAGTTGAACTTTTTTCTTTTTCTAAATACTATTCTTTTTGTAGATTGCATTTAACCATCGTGCTTTATAGTGCGTGTATATAATCAAGTTCCTTGAACACTCAAAAAAGGAACCATCGCCATATTGTGTTTGTAAGAACAATCTCCTAACCTTCTGTAATGGCTTCTATAAGCTTACTTGACGTTTCCATAGCCATTATTTGCCTTGTCCTCTTCCGTTGCTTGTTCTTCAAAAAACGTAAAGATCATGCTTTTCGGAGCTGGCCGGTTCTCGGGATGATTCCAGGCTTCCTGCTGGAGCTCCATCGCATCTACGACTTCGGCGTGGAGATTTTTGAAACCGCCGACTTAACCTTTCTATTTACGGGACCGTGGTTCACTGGAATGGATATGTTGTTCACAGTTGATCCAGCTAACATTCACTACATATTGAGCTCAAACTTTTCAAACTATACCAAGGGTGCCGACTTTAAAGAAGTCTTTGATGTTTTTGGAGAAATGATCTTCAGTTCGGACTCGGAGCTATGGAAGAATCAAAGAAAAGCTGCTCAATACATGCTTAACCATCAAGGCTTTCAAAAGCTATCAATGAGTACAACGAGGCGTAAACTCTACGACGGTCTTGTTCCTCTTTTGGATCAGTGCTGCGAGGAAGAGAAGGTCGTGGACTTGCAAGAAGTGTTTAAAAGATTCACTTTCGATACAACTTTTTTTCTTGTTACCGGGTGTGATCCTAAATCTCTCTCCATTGAAATGCCCGAAGTCGAGTATGCTAAAGCTCTTGACGATCTTGGAGAATTATAGGCACATTAAACCTAAGTTCTTGTGGAAGCTGCAAAACCTGTTCGGGCTTGGACAAGAGAAGAGGATGACCGAAGCTGATGCCACATTTGATCGCGTTTCTGCGAAGTACATATCAGCTAAGAGAGAAGAGATAAGATCAAAAGGGACGGATCATCACTCGGATGGTGAAAGTGAGGATCTTTTGTCATCTCACATAAAGCTTGATACAACCAAGTACGAGCTCTTGAAACCGAGTGAGGATAAGTTCCTCAGAGACACCATCTTGGCTTTCAACCTAGCTGGGAGAGACACAATGGCTTCTGCTCTGTCTTGGTTCTTCAGGCTTCTCTCTCAAAACCCTCAAGTTGTAACAAAGATACGTAAAGAGATCATCGACAAAAGTATTTCAAAAACCGGAAGTAATGTCCAAGAGAACTTAGACAAGTTGGTCTATTTACATGCCGCCTTGTATGAATCAATGAGGCTCTATCCACCGGTTGTCTTCCAACGCAAGTCTCCTATAAAAGCAGATTTGCTTCCAAGTGGGCATAAGGTAGATGCTAACTCAGTAATCATAATCTATCTCTACGGGTTGGGAAGGATGAGAGCAGTTTGGGGAGAAGATGCAACAGCGTTCAAGCCAGAGAGATGGATATCTGGGACCGGAGGGTTGAGACATTCACCTTCCTTCAAGTTCTTATCGTTTAACGCCGGTCCGAGAACTTGTCCTGGTAAGCAATTAGCTATGACTCTAATGAAGACTCTAGTTGTGGAGATATTACAAAACTATGATATTAAGGTTATCGAAGGACAAAAGATTGAGCCAGAATATGGTCTTATGTTGCACATGAAGAATGGGCTTAAAGTCACAGTTACTAAAAGATGTTCAGTTTGATATTCATATGTATAATGCCTTACTCCTTTTTCCCGTTGAAGTGAATGATTTATAATAAAGTCTTCGTATTAATGAAATGAAGCATTCTTTTTATAATTGATCAAATATTCCCTGGTGAGAAAATATTTGATTGATCATCCAAGTTACATCCTCATCAAGTAACCCCTTTGATTCAGTTATACTTGTTGATCGAGGAAACTATTCAATGATGATGTTTTGCGCTGGATGATATTAATGTGATCCGTGTTTATAGGAGACGTCTCGCCATTAAACTCCTAATTAGAAATACATATATACGCTCTGTTTCCAGACATCTTTGATGTGAATTGTAAGATAACCCTCTTACTTATTTGAATACAATTACTTGTGAAAACAGAGGACTTGAGACCTAGCTCATCTTGTTTTTGTGTTATCATATATCTGTGCATAAATCAAGCTCATTCGTTTTCTCCTTCTGTATCCAAAATCAAATGGCTTCGATCGGCTTCTTTGAAGCATTCATTGCTTTCCTCTGTTTTCTCATATTCTCATACTTTCTCATCAAGAAACCCTTTTATTACTTCCTCATCAAGAAAACCTTACAAAGCTACCCCTGGAACTGGCCGCTTCTTGGAATGTTTCCGGGTTTGCTTGTGAGAATGAACCGGATCTATGACGGCGTGGAGGTTCTCGAGAACTCCAACTTGACGTTCCCATTCAAAGGACCATGGTTCACTGGAATGGATATATTAGTCACGGTTGACCCATCTAATATTCGTCATATAATGAGCTCAAACTTCTCCAACTACATCAAAGGTCCCAAGTTCCAAGAGATTTTTGATGTTTACGGAGACGGAATAATCAACGTAGACGCGGAGCGATGGAATGAACTGAAGAAGTGTTATCAAGCCATGGTCCATCGTCAAGGGTTCCAAAAGTTTGCAATAAACACCACGAGAAATAAACTCAAAGACGGGCTTTTGCCTCTCTTTAGCCACTTTGCAGAGGAAGGGACGGTCTTCGACTTGCAGGATGTGTTCCAGAGATTCATGTTCGATACAACCCTAGTTACAGTTACCGGCTCTGATCCTCAATCTCTCTCCATTGAAATGCCAGAGGATGAGTTCATGAAAGCTCTCAGAGATGTTGAAGTAACGATCTTGTATAGGCATCTTATACCAAGATTCATATGGAAGCTGCAATACCGGATGGGATTGGGACAAGAGAAGAAGCTTATAGAAGCTGATGCCACCTTTGAACGTTTGTCTGAAAAATACATATCGGCTAAGAGAAATGAAATACGACAAGGGTTGCATCATGATCATTCCGATAGTAATGGAGAAGCTGAGGATGTTTTAACGTTCTTCATGAAGCTTGATGCAACCAAGTACGAACTCTTGGACCCTATTGATGATAGATTCCTCAGAGATGTCATTTTAGGTTTCATTGTTTCGGGGAGAGATACTATTGCATCCTCACTCACTTGGTTCTTCTGGCTTCTTTCTGAAAACCCTAAAGTGGTGGCTAAGATTCACCAAGAGATCANGCTTTTGCCTCTCTTTAGCCACTTTGCAGAGGAAGGGACGGTCTTCGACTTGCAGGATGTGTTCCAGAGATTCATGTTCGATACAACCCTAGTTACAGTTACCGGCTCTGATCCTCAATCTCTCTCCATTGAAATGCCAGAGGATGAGTTCATGAAAGCTCTCAGAGATGTTGAAGTAACGATCTTGTATAGGCATCTTATACCAAGATTCATATGGAAGCTGCAATACCGGATGGGATTGGGACAAGAGAAGAAGCTTATAGAAGCTGATGCCACCTTTGAACGTTTGTCTGAAAAATACATATCGGCTAAGAGAAATGAAATACGACAAGGGTTGCATCATGATCATTCCGATAGTAATGGAGAAGCTGAGGATGTTTTAACGTTCTTCATGAAGCTTGATGCAACCAAGTACGAACTCTTGGACCCTATTGATGATAGATTCCTCAGAGATGTCATTTTAGGTTTCATTGTTTCGGGGAGAGATACTATTGCATCCTCACTCACTTGGTTCTTCTGGCTTCTTTCTGAAAACCCTAAAGTGGTGGCTAAGATTCACCAAGAGATCAACACAAATCTACCAAGATTCGTGGGAAGTGGTCTGGAGAGACCGTCTCATGACCCCGCAGAGCTGAACAAATTGGTGTATTTACACGGCGCATTGTTAGAATCAATGAGGCTTTACCCACCAATTCCGTTCCAACGCAAGTCAGCGATCAAACCAGATGTTCTTCCAAGTGGGCATAAAGTCGATGCAGAGTCAACGATCATTATCTTTCTCTATGCGATGGGGAGGATGAAAGCGATTTGGGGAGAAGACGCATCAGAGTTCAAACCAGAGAGATGGGTTTCCGAAACCGGAGGATTAAGACATGAGTCTTCTTACAAGTTCTTCGCATTTAATGCCGGACCGAGAGCTTGTCTTGGTAAGCATATATCTATGATCCAGTTGAAAACGGTAGTTGTGGAGATATTACAAAACTATGACACTGAGGTCGTCAAGGAACAGAAGATTGAACCCTACCCTGGTGTTATTCTTCGTATGAAGAATGGGCTTAGCGTCACACTTAAGAAGAGATGCTAATCAATCAGCTTGTAATAACGAGACAAATTAAATCATGGTTTTTTTATGATTGATGAAATAAAAATATGCATTGTTTATGTATTATTGCCATATAGTATGTTTGTGTGTTTAAAGTTTAAACCATATTTTAAAAATACACTATTAAATGAAACTTGAAAATTTTATTTTATTGCGTTGAACCGCTTTCCCTCGTTTGTATGCACCAAGATTCATATGGAAGCTGCAATACCGGATGGGATTGGGACAAGAGAAAGAAGCTTATAGAAGCAGATGCCACTAGTCTAAAACGAACAACAACGTGTTCAAAGGGAAGCTGAGATGGAAGGTATAAATTTATCATCTCATCAAGTATCAACTACGTACTGAAAAATACACCAGCGTGCGCAATTAAACCATATGCTCAACAAAAAGATGTCTGAACACACAAGCAATATATTCAACACCTTACACTTGTAACATATCTTCTCTAGCTAGTTATTCATATTTCAGTAGGGATCTTCTCCCGTTAAGGACACAAAAATAATGCACAAGTCTTAAGGAAGAAGAAACATGGAAAAGTTAAAAGAGAAACCTTGCGGCGGGATCTGCATATCTTCATAGCTGCCAAGGCTTTCTCGGAGACAATATGTGAACCTCAAAAGAAGCGTGAAACGGTTGCAATTGATACCATTGCTGCTCAACCGTTTTACTTGGGCCTTTTTGTTGTCAAGAACCAATGATCCAAATCGCGGTTAACAATAATGGGGAAACCAAACCGTAGTCCTATCAAATCTAAGTAAACCAAGGCAGATAAATCAAACTGAACCAAATTAGAGCTAAACCTAGCTTCGAAATGTTATATCTCACAACTTCTAGATGGGCTTCTCATAAAGCCCAATATAATTTAGCTGGGCTGCAAAGAAAAGATAAACCGACTCCAATTATTAACGTTAGTGAATTTCCTGTTCTTTTTTTTTTTTTTTTCTTTTTAACGTTTCAGTAAGTAATAATAATACACGCTCCCATCTAACGGTTCAAAACAACAAATAGAAAAAAGGAAATAGTTAAGATTAAATCCTGACCGTCGGTCATAATATTCATATATCTATAAATTGTATTAACACGCTCCACTCTCTGATACTTCATCATCGTCTCTTTTTGTCTTCTCGGGTCTTCGTTGGTGGTGTGATCTTCTCGGGTCTTCGCTTCTTCTTCTTCTAGGGTTTGGTATCTCTCTCTCTCTCTCTCTCTCTCTCTCTCTCTCTCTCTCTCTCTCTCTCTCTCTCTCTCTCTCTCTCTCTCTCTCTCTCTCTCTCTCTCTCTCTCTCTCTCTCTCTCTCTCTCTCTCTCTCTCTCTCTCTCTCTCTCTCTCTCTCTCTCTCTCTCTCTCTCTCTCTCTCTCTCTCTCTCTCTCTCTCTCTCTCTCTCTCTCTCTCTCTCTCTCTCTCTCTCTCTCTCTCTCTCTCTCTCTCTCTCTCTCTCTCTCTCTCTCTCTCTCTCTCTCTCTCTCTCTCTCTCTCTCTCTCTCTCTCTCTCTCTCTCTCTCTCTCTCTCTCTCTCTCTCTCTCTCT
The DNA here is from genome assembly GCF_000633955.1 of Camelina sativa. Lineage (NCBI taxonomy): Eukaryota > Viridiplantae > Streptophyta > Magnoliopsida > Brassicales > Brassicaceae > Camelina > Camelina sativa. The sequence continues at coordinate 737,936 of NC_025695.1, read as the reverse complement.
CTCTCTCTCTCTCTCTCTCTCTCTCTCTCTCTCTCTCTCTCTCTCTCTCAGTTGCTTTTTATTTTCGTCATTGCTCTGTTATTCTTCTTTCCCTAATTAAGTAAGTTTCTTCTTCTTCGTCTTTGCAGGTGTTTGTTTCGGCAGCGAATTTATGATCCCAATCATCGATCCCCCCCGCTTCGTCTTCATCGATCGCTGTCTAGGGTTTTGCTCTCTCTCTCTCTCTCTCTCTCTCTTTTTTTTTTGGGTTTCTAATTCCTTCTGTTTCCTTTAGTTTGTTGATTTATATTTGTAGAGGATGCTATGAATTGATTGATCGGTAATGAGGCTTTTTGATTGATCCTTGTCGTCAAGCTTTGAATTTAGGGTTTATTAATTGGGTAACTTATGTGTGTGTGTGTGTTTTTCAGGAGGAATTGAAGGAATGGGATCAGTAGTGTCTCTTGCTGCTTGGTGATGCTTAATGATGGAATCGTCTATGATGCTAAGGTTGATGAAGATGGTAACGTCATATATCAGTAGTGTCTCCTGCTGCTTGGTGATGCTAATTAATTGTCTTTTTTTTTTTTGTTATTTCAGGTTTTAGATGATGCTTTTATCTAACAGTGATGGCTTTGATTGATCTTCCTCATGGGTTCATTGCTCTAAACACAACTCTCTTATTTGTTTCTGAGTTTTCACGTTGGTTCTGTGGTTTTTTCCCATCTAATTGCATGTTAATATTTCCTTGTCGTTTTTGTAATTGCAGGTTTTGGATGATGCTTTGTGATGCTAAGGTTGAATGCTAAAGATGGTAACGTCATAGATTACTGTTATTCTTCAATTTAAATTGATTTTGAGATTTTGATTCTGATTCTTAGGGGTCCTCTTCAATTAAATCTTCTCTTCGACTCTATTTGTGCAGGTTGTTTGTAACGGGACTTCTTAATAGCACATCGCAACGACGACGCACACACTTAGTTTCCTCTCTTCTCTGGTATTTTATCTTCTTCTTTTATGTTTCTTCTTCTCAGTTTTGACTGTGTTTGATATCTCACTCTCTGTCCGGAAGCATATATTGATCACATACTGTCCTGTTTTTCTCTACTGTTTCTTTAACCTGTATGTCCTGAAGCGAATTCTCTTTGGTTTGCTCTTTCAAATTCTCGATGCAGGTTATTGTTAACATTCATCCCACTGGATTGTAAATTCCCGTTTGAGCTTTCCGGTCTCCCCATGGGCACCAAGTAGTAAGTGCCTTTTTTGCTTTACCACTTACTTTATTTTGGAATTTGTTGTCATCTTTCTCTGGCCTAAAGCACTAATGATTGTAATGACCAAACTGATATTGGTGTATGTTTATAATTGCAATCACTAATCATTATTTCATATACGATCAAACCCTTGTTTTTTTGTCGTGATTACTACTTGGTCCCTTCAATTAACAAAAATTTCCAATTCATCCCGTTTCTTTTTACTTTGGTATGTTCCTATTTGCAGGTGTATAGACGCCCGCCGTAACGGTTGAGGGATTTCTCATCAGCCACGAACATGAGTAGGTTAGTCTGACTCTTATTTATCAGTTTTCATGATTATAACTTGGTTCCCTTTAGCTGATATTTCAAATGTGCTTATGACTGATCTAATCCGATTTTATATGTCATAATTGTTCAACACAGGTTGGTTACGAGTTAACTTTTTCTGTTTGCTTCAATTTTTTTCAGGTTCATCCATCTCAATGTAGCTACTTGGCACACGAACTCCATTGTTTGGTATCAGGGACAAGAAGTTTCAATAGTTTCTGGATTAGGTGAAGGCACATCCCATAGAGCTCATTGCCAGCTAGGTTCTCCCATTACAAAGGTAACTCCGGTTATTGTGTCTTAAAGACTGTGTTTGATATCTTACTCTCTGTCGTGAAGCTTATTGATCACATACTGACCTGTTTTTCACTACTGTTTCTTCAACTTGTATCACTCACTCTTTGGTTTGGTCTTTCGAATGCTCGATGCAGGTTACTGTTAATATTCATCCCACTGGATTGTAAATTCCTGTTTGAACTTTCCTTTCTCCACATGCGCGCTACTATAACAATGTAAGTGACTTTTGTTTTCTTTTCTTTTTTTGCTTTACCACTTACTTTATTTTTGAATTTGTTGTCATCTTTCTTTGTCCTAAAGCACGATACTATTGCTTATTTGCAGGTCTTCCATGGCTGTAATGACCAAACTGATATTGGTATGTTTATAATTGCAATCACTAATGATTATTTCATATACGATTAAACCCTTGTTTGTTTTCATGATTACAACTTGGTCCCTTCAAATTAACAAATATTTTAAATTCATCCCTTTTTTTTTTGTATGTTTTTATTTGCAGGTGTATAGACAACGTAACGGTAACATGCTGCTGAATGGTTTATTAGGGTTGGTTTACATAATATTTGGTTTGGGGATTTTTTTTTTTTTTTTTAGGGTTTCTATTTTTCAGACTCTTGTAAACTAACGAAACGAACGATGATGGTTTCTTATTATATGTTGTGCAGATCTGCCATGGTTTGAAGACTGGTGGTGATGAAGAAGAAGACTCTGACTGCTTGAGGTAGTTAGATTTGTTTCGTCGTATTGTTGGAAATTTGCTTATTGACTCTGTTTTGTTTACTCTACTAAGCAGCAACTGATCTATTTTCTTCTCTCTTGCAGGAACAAACAGAGACATCTTCACAGAGAGAGAGACATCGTCTAAGCAGGTATGCAGTTTCTTTTCACCATTGGGATTTACGTTTTCAACTTTGTCTCTTATCTCTCTAATACTAACGATGGTTGTTCTGATTCCCTGAGCAGATCAGAGAGACATATGGGCTAACCAAGCCACATCACTCAGAGACATCTTCTATTGCTTTAACGAAACAAGTGTTTTAAGCAGGTATCAACCTTCTTTATGAATTTCTCATTGATGTTGTTGTTTAAATTCAGACTTAATTACTAACGATGGTTTATCCTAATTTTTATTTTTGCAGATCGGAGATGGTTTGAAGAATGTTGAAGAAGACGACTCGGACTGCTTTAAGGTTTTCTTTCTGTCATCAACTTCAAGTGAAGACTGAAATTTTGGCTCACCTTCTTCCCATTATTACTACGGATGATGATCCCTGTTTATTCTTACTTCCCTTCACAACTGAGTCATAGCTGATTGACTCTGTTTTATTTAATCTACTAGCAACTGATCTTAGTAACTGATGTAGATTTTGGCAGCTACACCTTTGCCTGCAACACAAACTACTACAGCACATGTGCTAGCTAGAATTTCAGGTATATACCATCCATCTATCACAGATTATATTTCATCAATTTAAAACAGGCTGCTCACAGCTTAATGAATATGTTTTATTGAATCTATTAGCAACTCATCTTTCATCCTCTTTTTTTTTTCTCTTGCAGGGACAATGGCAAGGATTTACCTGCCAGCTCAGAGAGAGACATTTTTCAATTGCTTTAACGACAGAAATATCTAAGCAGGTATGAAGCTTCTTTATGTTTTTTCTCATTTATTATGTTGTTGTTTTAAATCGTATTTGAAAACTAACTGTGGTTTCTCCTAATTTTTATATGTTCAGATCGGAGATGGTTTGAATAATTATGAAGAAGAAGACTCATACTTGTTAAGGTTTTCTTTCTATCATCAACACCACAATCCATAAGTTAAGACTGAGATTTTGGTTCACTTTCTTCCCATTATTACTACGGATGATGATGCCTTTTGATTCTTACTTCCCTTCAAAACTGAGTCATAGCTTATTGAATCTGTTTCATTTAATCTACTAGCAACTGATCTTTCTTTTTTCCTTCTCTCTTGCAGGAACAATGGCAAGGGATAACCTGTCAGCTCACACTGAGACATCTTCACAGAGAGACATCGTCTAAGCAGGTACGAAGCTTCTTTTCACCCTTGGGATTTAAGTTCTGAACTTTGTCTCTTATCTCAAATACTAACGATGGTTCTTCTGATTCAGTGAGCAGATCATAGAGAGATATGGACAAATTGTTTATCATTGACATGTAAGTTTTCTTTATTTGTTATATTTCTTTCTAGTTTATTATATTTCATCACTTTAAAACAGGTTGCTCATAGCTTAATGAATATGTTTTATTGATCTACGAGCAAATCATCTTTTGTCTTCTTCTCTTTTTCTCTTTTGCAGGAACAATGGCAAGGGCTAACCAAGCCAGATCACACAGAGACGTCTTCTATTTCTTTAACGAAAGAAGTGTTAAAGCAGGTATCAACGTTCTTTATGAATTTCTTATTGATGTTAATGTTTAGATTCAGACTTGATAACTAACGATGGTTTCTCCTAATTTTTTTATTTGCAGATCGGAGATGGTTTGAAGAATGATGAAGGATACTCAATAGTGCTTAAGGCTTTCTTTCTATCATCAACACCACGTTCCATAAGTGAAGAACGAGAGAATGGTTCACTTTCTTCCCATTATTACTACGGATGATGATTCCTTTTGAGTCTTACTTCACTTTAGAAGAGAGTCATAGCTTGCTTATTGAATCTAGTGATGAAGAAAAAGACTCTGACCGCTTGAGGTGGTTTCGCTTCAACAAATCCTTTTGAAGTCTAGTGTAGTGTAGTAGACTGAGTTATTTTCCTTTTGTTTCTTCTTATTGTTGGAAATTTGCTTATTGACTATATTTTGTTCACTCTACTAGCAGCAACTGATCTATTTTTTTTTTTCCTTCTTCTCTTTTGCAGGAACAAAATCGTCAGCTCACACTGAGACATCTTCACAGAGAGACATCGTCTAAGCAGGTACGAAGCTTCTTTTCACCCTTGGGATTTAAGTTCTGAACTTTGTCTCTTATCTCAAATACTAACGATGGTTCTTCTGATTCAGTGAGCAGATCATAGAGAGATATGGACAAATTGTTTATCATTGACATGTAAGTTTTCTTTATTTGTTGTATTTCTTTCAAGTTTATTATATTTCATCACTTTAAAACAGGTTGCTCATAGCTTAATGAATATGTTTTATTGATCTACGAGCAAACCATCTTTTGTCTTCTTCTCTTTTTCTCTTTTGCAGGAACAATGGCAAGGGCTAACCAAGCCAGATCACAAAGAGACGTCTTCTATTTCTTTAACGAAAGAAGTGTTAAAGCAGGTATCAACGTTCTTTATGAATTTCTCATTGATGTTAATGTTTAGAATCAGACTTGATAACTAACGATGGTTTCTCCTAATTTTTTTTATTTGCAGATCGGAGATGGTTTGAAGAATGATGAAGGATACTCAATAGGGCTTAAGGTTTTCTTTCTATCATCAACACCGTTCCATAAGTGAAGAACGAGAGAATGGTTCACTTTCTTCCCATTATTACTACCGATGATGATTCCTTATGAGTCTTACTTCACTTTAGAAGAGAGTCATAGCTTGCTTATTGAATCTAGTGATGAAGAAGAAGACTCTGACCGCTTGAGGTGGTTTCGCTTCAACAAATCCTTTCTAAGTCTAGTGTAGTGTAGTAGACTGAGATATTTTCCTTTTGTTTCGTCTTATTGTTGGAAATATGCTTATTGACTCTGTTTTGTTTACTCTACTAGCAGCAACTGATCTATTTTTTTTTTCCTTCTTCTCTCTTGCAGGAACAAAATCGTCATAGAGACATCGTCTAAGCAGGTATGCAGTTTCTTTTCACCTTTGGATTTACGTTTTCAACTTTGTCTCTTATCTCTCTAATACTAACGATGGTTCTCCTGATTCATTGAGCAGATCAGAGAGACGTATGGGCAAATCCTCTTCTTGCTCTGTAAGTAATCTCAGTGTCTTTCTCTTCCTTTCTTTACTGTGTTCTGTTTCGAGTTTATTCAACCAACAGTAATCTTGTTTTTTTTTTTTTTTTCAGTGCAGCCAGCCTATTGGAAGCTGTCCTAGAATTGTCGACACCACTATCATTAACAGACTTTCAGGCGTTAGGTTTTCTTCATGGTTTTCATTCATGTTGCTGCTTCCATTCAAACTTGATAACTAACGATGGTTTATTCTAATTCTTATGTGCAGATCACAGTTGGTTTGAAGAACTATGAAGAAGACGACTCAGACTGCTTAAGGTTTTGTTTGTTGTTTCAGGGTTCACTTTCTTCCCTTTATTACGGATGATGATTGCCTTTTTCCTAGTCTTCATCACTTTAGAACAGACTCATTAATTATGTGAATCTGTTTTATTAATCTTACTTATTCTTTTTTTTTGTTTTCTCTTGCAGGAATTTCATCATCTTTAAACTATCTTCAGGGAGGGCTAAGTAACCAGCCTGCATTACAGAGAGACATCTTCTATTGCTTTAACTTATGAAGTGTCTAACTAAGCAGGTATTATGAAACTTCTTTTCACTTTGATTTTAATACTAATACACTTGCGATTTAGGTTGTTCATTGTTTCAGACTTCAAAAATTAACGATGGCTTTTCTGATTTTATGTGCAGATCAGAAAGATAAGGTTTGAAGAATGAACGCAGTTTCATAATAAAAACTTGGCCGAAGGTCTTCCACCGTAACAACATCAAATTGATTCTAGTGATTGACGGTCTTTGACTCAATACAAATTATACAATACGTCTTCCCTGTCCACTTCTCAGATCAGATAGAGGTATTCTAGTGTTTATGCTGTTTTGTATTGCAGGCTATCAATTTTCGCTATGGTCGTGACCTACCGGGCTCTGGTACACGCAACTTATGATTGGAGAATTTGGAGAATTTGAATTTAGTGTTACATGCAACTTATGATTGGTGTCTCTGTCTTGTGTATCTTTTGTTTTCGGTTGATTCTTTATTTTGCCTTTGTGTAGGATCTGAAGCGGAGAGAGGATGCTGATGCACAAGGTACATATCTAATATCTTTTCTGCACCTGTTGCAATACTGCTACTTAGAAGATTTGAATTCAGTGTTATATGTAACTTATGATATGTGTGATGTGTCTCTGTCTTGAGTATCATTTGTTTTCAGTTGATGATATATTTTGCCTCTGTGTAGGATCTGAAGCGGAAAGAGGATGCGGCTGCTTAAGGTACATATCTTTTTTTGCACATGTTGCAATACTGAAAACTGAAAAGTGTAGACTGAGATATTTTGGTTTTGTTTGTTTGTTTGTTGTTTCTCTATATGGATTGGATGGAAGATGATATATGCAGGGTTCTCATTATTACAGATGCTGATGCGTTTTTTTAGTCTTCATCACTTTAGAACAGACTCGTAACTATGTGAATATGGAACTTATTCTTTTTTTGTTTTCTCTTGCAGGAATTTCATCTTTAAATAATGGCAAGGGAGGGCTATGTAACCAGCCAGCATACAGAGAGACATCTTCTATTGGTTTGGAAGCGTATTTACGATCCGCTCATCGCTTATGAATTTTCTCTCCTACGGTTTGATTTACTTACTTGTTGAATTCTTCTGCGGTTTGGTCTCTAAATTGTGAAATAATCTGGAAATTTCCACGATGATAAACATGACAATAGTGGATGGAAGCAATCTGTGAAATGGGATGATGTTGGTGAGTATTACTGTTATGTTTGTCTTCTTGTTTCCCTTTTTGATGCAATATGTGGAAACACACTTAATGCTTAATTACTGCAGCTGGACTTGATGGAGCTAAACAACCTTTACTGGAGATGGTTAATTATATTACCGGCAAAGCGAAGAGATTTGTTCATTGGAGTCCGGAGACCACCAGCTAGAGGTAAAATTTGCAATCTCTGAGGAATCAATTGGGTCCAAGAGTTCGTACTTGGTTGCATCAAGCTTCTTGAAGAACGTTAAAACATCCTCCGCTTCTCCTTGTCGTATTTCATTTCTATTAGCCGATATGAATTTTCAGACAAACGTTCAAAGCATGTCATTTTGGGTTTCATTGTTGCGGGGAGAGATACTATTGCATCCGCACTCACTTGGTTCTTCTGGCTTCTGTCTGAAAACCCTAGAGTGGTGGCTAAGATTCACCAAGAGATCAACACAAATCTACCAAGATTCGTGGGAAGTGGTCTGGAGAGACCATCTCATGACCCCGCAGAGCTGAACAAATTGGTGTATTTACATGGCGCATTGTTAAAATCAATGAGGCCTTACCCACCAATTCCGTTCCAACGCAAGTCAGCAATCAAACCAGATGTTCTTCCAAGTGGGCGTAAAGTCGATGCAGACTCAACGATCATTATCTTTCTGTTAGAAACAGACTACAACTCTCTCTATAAATCTCGATCACGATCGCGAGTTTGTTATGTGTTTGTATTAGCAAGATTACGATAAAGCTTTGAAACAAGAAAAGAGACGAAGACACACGAGAATTGTTTACCCAGTTCAGCTAAGTCGACGTCTGGGGCTAGATTCGATCCGGCAATCCACTAATCAAAGAAGAAGAACTCAGCTCTATCGAGCTTTACAACAATGGTGAATCGCTTTGTGTTCTCTCTCTCTCAGTTACAACGAAGAAGACGAATCGTTAAAGAGATAGGAGATAGATTTAGGTATATATACCATATACCAATATGTAACAGCAAAGCCTCCTTCGCGTCGACAGTCTTTGCTTCCTTCCCTTTACCAATGTGAAAACCAGAGCAAACCGGGAACCAGTAATAACTTCAACCAACCGGTTTAGACAACCCGAGAAATTGAATCACAATTGATTCCCACAACACTTTCTCTATGCGATGGGGAGGATGAAAGCGATTTGGGGAGAGATGGGTTTCCGAAACCGGAGGATTAAGACATGAGCCTTCTTACAAGTTCTTTTCATTTAATGCCGGACCGAGAGCTTGTCTTGGTAAGCATTTATCTATGATCCAGTTGAAAACGGTGGTTGTGGAGATATTACAAAACTATGACATTGAGGTCGTCAAGAAACAGAAGATTGAACCCTACCCTGGTATTATTCTTCGTATGAAGAATGGGCTTAACGTCACAGTTAAGAAGAGATGCTAATCAATCAGCTTGTAATAACGAGACAAATCATGGTTTTTTTATGATTGATGAAATAAATATGTGCATTGCCATATTGTATGTTTGTGACTTTGTGTCATTGTGTGTTTAAAGTTTAAACCATATTTTAAAAATACAATTTTAAATGAAACTTGAAATTTTCATTTTATTGCGTTGAACCGCTTTCAGCTGACCTTTATTTCATCGCTCAGGGAGGATTTAATTAAAAAAAAAAACGCATCACTTACTTAAATGAAAAACAATCAGACCAAACATCTCTTAGTAACGGTGACTTTAACACCATGCTTCATGTGGAGAATAACAGAAGGAGCTGGCTCGATCTTTTGCCCTTCAACGATCTTCATCTCATAGTTCTGAATGATTTTCACAGCCACAGTCTTCATTTGCATCAGAGCCACTTCTTTCCCCAAACAAGTTCTTGGACCGGCGTTAAACGATAAGAACTTGTAAGATGGCTCATGAACCGATCTTCCACTCTCAGATATCCATCTCTCCGGTTTGAATTCCAACGCATCGTCTCCCCAAACCGATTTCATTCTCCCTAATGAGTACAGACAGAACAGAATCTTCGAGTTTGCGTCGACTTTGTGTCCGCTTGGAAGAACGTCCGCTTCAGTGGGAGACTTGTGTTGAAAGGGAACAGGTGGATAGAGTCTGAGCGCTTCACAAATCGCTCCATGTAGATACACCAGCTTCTTTAACTCCTGGGGATTGAATGAACCAGAATCAACATCAGACTCAGAACCATCGGTCAGGTTTTTGTTGATTTCTTGACGAATCTTGGCCATGATTTCTGGTGTCTTACAGAGAAGCCAGAAGAACCAAGTGAGTCCAGATCCTGTCGTATCACGACCAGCTAACATGAAGGTCAGGACTGTGTCTCTGAGGAATCTGTCGTCGCTTGGATTCAGCAACTTGTACTTGGTCGTGTCCAAATTCATGTAAGACGTCAGCAAATCCTTAGAAGGAGAATCAACATTGTCAATCCCACGGCTTATCTCATCCCTCCTTGAAGCTATGCACTCGGAGCAAACACGATCTAAAGTCATGCGAGCTTTCGTCATCTTCTTCTCATCTCCTAACCCAAGCAAGCCTTGTATCCTCCAAAAGATCTCCGGCTTGACATGTCTGTAGAAAATGGCTTCCTCTGCATCATCTAAAGCTTTTGCAAACTCGACTTCCGGCATTTCGACGGAGAGACAACCTGGATCATACCCGGTCGCTAAAACAAACGTAGTGTCGAACGTAAATCGTTGGAACACGTCTTGTAAGTCTACAGCGAGTTTCTCTTTAGCTACATGGTCAAGAAGTGGGACAAGCCCTTTCTCTAGCTTATTCAAGCTTGTAGCTAATGAAAACTTTTGAAACTCGGGGTTCATCATCATGCTTTGGGCTGATTTCCTCAGATCCTTCCACAAGTCCGAATCTGCATTGAAAATCCCATCTCCCAAAACGTCGAATAACTTCTTGAACTCGGGTCCTTTCGGGTAGTTTGCGAAGTTTGAGCTCATGATGTGGTGGATATTAGCCGGATCAACCGTGACCAACATGTCTAGGCCGGAGAATAAGGGGCCAACACAAGGATAGGTTAAGTTTGTGACCTCGAGAATATCGGTTACAAAGTCGTAAACACGATGGATCTCGGCGAGCATGCCTGGAATCATACCNTCTTGAACTCGGGTCCTTTCGGGTAGTTTGCGAAGTGTGAGCTCATGATGTGGTGGATATTAGCCGGATCAACCGTGACCAACATGTCTAGGCCGGAGAAACAGGGGCCTACACAAGGATAGGTTAAGTTTGTGACCTCGAGAATATCGGTTACAAAGTCGTAAACACGATGGATCTCGACGAGCAAGCCTGGAATCATACCCAGGAATGGCCAGTTTGTTGGACACAAACGGTGAGGTTTCTTGTTGATCAAGAAATATCGGAAGAGGAGAAAACAAAAGAAAGCAATGGAGATTTCAAACAAGCTAATCAAAGCCATTAGAGATCAAATTAAAAACTGTATTTTTCTTCTTTTTGGTGCACCAAATTGCAGCTTGATTCTTGAGTTTAGTTTGCTCTCATGTAGAGGATATATAAAGCATTTTCCTTTGGGCGTCTTTGAAATTGGTGATGTGTCTTTGTCCTCTGAATAAATTACAAAATGGAAAAAAATCTTAACTTTCTTTGGTGATTATGTCCGCTTTTATTTGTTTGGTATTATAGCTTTGTAATAAGTCCAGTCATCTTCTGGAAAACTAATGCATGTGACATATTATTACCCAATTAGTTATTTTCTGATATAAAATATTTTTCAATTTGCACAATTTTAAAATTTATCCATAAATACAGCTCGTACGTGTAACCTATATGGTAATATAGATTTTCAGATAATCATGATAAAACATCTGCAAGTTTGTTTTGTTTCCAAGAAGAAAAAAAATAGTACGTTAGTTTTGAAATCTGGCTATTATAGATATATATACTTACTTACTTTAAAGGTCAAGATATTTTTCTAAATCACATGCATCTATCTCGTTTTAGATTATTATTCTTTTAGAAACACAGTAAATTCTTTTAGATCTCTTTATTCTACTACTTTGATTTTCTAATAAATGTATTGACTAATAAAAATATACCATTATAAACAGAAGATTTCTGTGTGTCATACCTTTCTTATATTTCTAAACGTTTCAACATGATGATACATAGTATATAATGTGCCATGAACATTTGCCATAAAATAACTTTACTTGTAATGGCATGGTCATTTTTTTTGTATTTACGTAATTTTTAAATGTGGATCATTTTAAAAATATATGATCCACACATTCCTCCTTTACCATCTCTATTATATATGTTTTATATAAATAAATGGACATAGTTGATTGAATACAGACCGCTGCTCTTCAATCTGAAAGTAGTAGACACAACGTCCATTACATTTATATTTTAACTGTTATATAAAGATCAATTAATCTATACGTATAATTTAGTGGATGACTTTCAAGCAGACCTGAGATTGCCAGAGTTTCTACTTTCTAGTATATCATTCACGCACAACATCTTTTAGAGACCGTGACTTTAAGACCATGCTTCATGTGGAGAATAACAGAAGGAGCTGGCTCGATCTTGTGCCCTTCAACGACCTGAAACTCATAGTTTTGTATGATTTTCACAGCAACTGTCTTCATTTGCGTCATAGCCACTTCTTTCCCCAAACAAGTTCTTGGACCGGCGTTAAACGATAAGAACTTGTAAGATGGCTCGTGTAGCGACCTTCCACTCTCAGAAATCCATCTCTCCGGTTTGAATTCCAATGCATCTTCTCCCCAAACCGATTTCATTCTCCCTAAGGAGTACAGACAGAACAAAATCTTCGAGTTGGCGTCGACTTTGTGGCCGCTTGGAAGAACGTCCGGTTCAGTAGGAGACTTGTGTTGAAAGGGAACAGGTGGATAGAGTCTGAGGGATTCACAAATTGCTCCATGTAGATACACCAACTTCTTTACCTCCTGGGGGTTGAATGAATCAGAATCGTAAGAAACAGAACCATCAGTCTTGTTTCCCGGGAGTAAGTTTGTGTTGATTTCTTGACGAATCCTGGCCACGGCTTCTTGGTTTTTGCATAGAAGCCAGAAGAACCAAGTGAGTGCTGAGCCCGTTGTGTCTCTACCAGCTAACATGAAGGATAGGATTGTGTCTCTAAGAAATCTGTCATCACTTGGATTCAACAACTTGTACTTGGTCGTGTCAACATTAATAAAAGACATCAGTAAATCTTTAGAAGAAGAGGAACTGATATTATCACTCCCTCGGCTGATCTCATCTCTTTTAGAAGCTATGCACTCAGAGCAAACACGGTCGAAAACCGCATGAGCTCTTTTCAGCTTCAACTCACCTCCAACACCAATCAATCTTTGCATCTTCCACACCATCTCCGGCTTGAGGTGTCTGTAGAAAATGGCTTCCTCTGCATCGTCTAACGCTCTTGCAAACTCGATTTCAGGCATTTCAACCGAGAGACAACCTGGATCATACCCGGTTGCTAAAACAAACGTAGTGTCAAACGTGAATCTTTGGAAAACATCTTGTAAATCCACGACTAGTTTCTCTTTAGCAACATGATCAAGAAGTGGTACAAGCCCTTTCTCTAGCTTACTCAAGCTTGTAGCTAATGAAAACTTTTGAAACTCAGGATGACTCATCATGCTTTGAGAAGATTTCCTAAGATCCTTCCACAACTCTGAATCCGCATTGAAAATTCCATCTCCCAAAACGTCAAATAACTTCTTGAACTCTGTTCCTTTCGGGTAATTCGCAAAGTTTGAGCTCATAATGTGGTGGATATTAGCAGGATCAACGGTGAACAACATGTCGAGGCCCCCCAAAGTAGGTCCTTTGAAAAGAAAGTTTAAGTTGCCGCCCTCAAGAACATCGGTTATAAAGTCGTAAACACGAGGGAGCTCGGGAAGTAAACCCGGAAGCATACCGAGGATTGGCCAGTTTGTGAGAAAGGGACGGTGCTGTTTCTTTTTGATCAAGAAAAAGTGAAAGATAAGGAAACAAGTGAAAGCAATGAAGATTTCGAGTAAGCTTACCAAAGCCATTAGGGAGAAATTTTAGGAGATTATCACACTAAATATGGTGATGCTTGATTCTTTTTTATGTTTTCATTCATACACTAACGAGATAACATATATAAACTAGAAAGCATGCATCCATCGTCTGTGTGTCCTAGATATTGGTTATTTGTCTTTGTCGGTTCAATAATTGTAACACAATGTAGATCGTACCTTATCTTTGGTGACTATGTCCACTTTTGTTTGTTTGGTATCGTAGCTTTGTGGGGAAGTCAAAACCTTCTTTGAAACATATTACAAAAAATTAGTTATACGTCCCAATATAAGACAATTGTGCAGCTAGATTTGTTTAACTATATAGCTTTAACAAAACAAAAAAAGATGTGTTTACCAAGAAAACTTTTTGAAGAGAGTAAATAGAAAATAAATATATTAGCTTAATTTTAATTGGGTAGTATATACTTTTATTTTTATCAAGAAAATAAGTGGCTTTTAAAGTTTCAGAGTTTAAATGGTTTATCACGTTTCTATAAAGGGATTTGCAGTAGATGTTAATTAATGGTTCTGTTGGTATTTAAGAAAATAGCAAATATATATTTTGTTCAATACTTCAATATGTTCAAACGATTTTTCAACTAATCTAGTTGAAAATTGAAACCCATTTGAATGGATTTAATTTTATGACTTAAAAACTTATGAAACATGCCAATTTTGAAGTACATACAAATTGCATGTCTTCGGATCTAATTAGTTATAAAAATGTTTTTTTTTTTTTTGTATTAGTAGTATTTTAAAGTATAATATCGTTCTCTGTTATTTAATGTGTTAATCATTGTAATGGACCATCTACAAATATATAAAATTGACATATCAATATTGTAGTTTAGCAGTGAGATACATCACATTCCGATTTTCTATATATACGGGAAACAAAGAAAGTTAGTTAGCTTCAACGGAACAAATTGTATATAGTAATGTCATTTTCTTAGCTTAATTAATAGCTTTTAACAATATATACAAGTACTATGTAGTTGTTTGTTCGAACTCAAACTGTATTTTTCGTAATAACTGATCTGAAAGCTACAATAATCGAGCTCTCGGGATTGCGTGGATGGTGGTGTTCGATAGTGACGTATGAGATGTCTTGTGTACCTACACCTACTTGTGGGTTCTTATAATCTCGTCTGGCAGATTCAGGTTCCATGGTCCTTGGATCATTTCTTGTCTATACTTTGGTACGTTCTTCCATTCCATGGCCTTAGATGATGCTCCAGGCCTCCATGCGTTTTTATTTTGTCCTTCAGATTTAGAACTAACTATACGAAAAATATGTTTTATCTTCATAATTTCGATGTTTCGATGTATCATCGTCGTATCTTTGTGTCCTCCCTAGTGCATGCATAGATATAAATGAAAATCTTTAAAGAAAGTTTATCTGCTAAAGTGATTAGAACTGGCGGAGAGATGCCACAGGTAAAATTTGTTAGACTACTGCACATTTATGAATTATGAAAGTGTTACATTACATTGATGTCCTCACTCATAATTTTTGTTCTGCCCCTTTCCCTAGTAATTTATCAGAATACTTTTGAAACCATGAACTGCTGCTATCGAAGTCCAAAAATGATTTTGGTAATAGCCAGCATAATTTGTATTTGTATATACTATATACCAACTTTTTAAAGCATTTATTTTTGTGTTTCTCTCCATATCTGAAATAAATAAATGCACTATTTAACTGATAAAAGTTTTGTTTTTTACATTGATGTAAAAAAGAAAAAAGTGTTATTTTTACACTAAAGTGTCATTCTACCAAAAAAAATGTCATTCAACCGTAAAAAAACATCGCAAGACGGTCCCGCTGAAGACGCCTGAGATGTGTTCAATCGGAGGAGTATTAGCTCTTTCTTCTCCGGCTAAATTTCATCATCGCCGGGAACAATCGCAGATTTTTACTCCGACCCATCTGCGTAATCTCAATGGGTTTCAATGTCGTTGGAAAAATTCTCGAGCTTTCGCTCCCAAACTCGCCCAATCCGACCCCAATTTCGCTTCGCCCATATCACATCTTCCTCTTATACGCTCTTCGACGTCTCTTCATCCTTCCAAGGACTTCTTCGTTCAGACTCTGGCGAGAAAAGCCGCGATTTTACTTGTTGGGTCGATTGTATTTCTAGGGTTTTGTTCTTCGAAGCCTGCTTTAGCGCTACCCGCTGCAACCGTGGTCTCTCAAGCGGAGTTGGATGACGAGATAATGTTCGAGAAGCTTCTGGAGAGTGAGCCGGAGAACATGGAGGCTCTGAAGGCTGTTTTGTATAAGAAGATGAGGAGAGGGAAAACTGAAGATGCTGTGAAGTTTGTTGAGAAGCTCATGAAATTAGAGCCTCATGAGATTGAATGGAAGCTTTTAGAAGCGCTCTGTTATGAGACAATGGGACAACTGAGCAGAGCTAAGAGATTGTTTAAAGATATTCTCAAAGAACAACCTCTTTTGATCAGAGCTTTGCACGTAATGTGTTTCTCACCTTCTAGGATTATACAGTCTTTTGAGTGAAACTGTGAATAAATTAAGTGGATGTTTAGGAGAAATGGTGTTTTCTTTTTTCTTGGTAGGTATTAGAATACTGCCTTGATTTCGATATTGCAGTATCTATCTTAAACTGATTGCTCCTTTCAAATTGATCCACGTTTGGTCTTGTCTTGTTTCTTGCAGGGTCTTGCGATGGTAATGCATAAGACTCATGACTCCTCTGTATTTGATATGCTCATGGAAGCTATGGAGGTTGCTCGACAAGGAAACAGAGTAACTGAGGAGAGAAACATACAAGTCTTGATTGGTCAAATGCATATTGTCAAGGTAAATCCCATCATCTGCAAAACCAATCCTGTAATTTCCTTCTTGTGTGTGTTTGGTCCTTTTGAACTATGTTTTTAACTTTTTAAGTGCTTATAGATATAATGGATTGTTCTGTGTACTTATGGACATTGGTTTAAAACTTCAGGGTCAATTTGAAGAAGGTCTCAAGGTATTTCAACAGATGGTAAATGATAACCCTCGAGATTTTCGACCTTACCTTTGCCAGGTAAGTTTATTCATGAAAAGAATGTTCGTTGATTCACTAAATTCATCTCTCAGTTTTCATGTAACGCGCAAAGAATATTAGGCATAGCTTTTGCTATTCCACTTTGAAGAAATTGCAAGCGTTTGTTTCAGGGCATAGTCTATAGCTTAATGGAGAAGAAGGAAGAAGCAGCGCAACAGTTTGAGATATATTGGAGTCTTGTACCTGAAGAATTCCCACAAAAGGGATTTCTCGACGATGTTGCATTGGCTGCTCAAGCCAAATCCCGAGAACGACTTCAAAACACATTCAAAGCTAAATTTGCTCAGGGGGAATAAATCATGGATAGATAATTTTGAATATATCCGGGTAATCAATTTCATCTTACTCATGCTTCATCAGTACTTAGAAGCTTATTCATTTTGGTGTTTGGAGTGACACTCATGTAATCACATATTGTTGTTGTTGCATTAACATGACAGTTGGTTATAATGGTATCCTGTGACGGGGTTAATGACAAGAAACCGCACTGGAGCAGGCGGAGTCAGTGTGTGTGCATTGTGGAACCTAGAAGAATGAACACTTTGGGGGTTTGCAGTCATGTTGTGATTTCTCTCAAGTGCAGAATCAGACATGAAAGGTTGTAGTAACATTTTTTCCATGTGTATAAAATTTCAAATCAGGTACTTTTTTTCCTGCGTCTCTCTGTCGTTCAATTTGCTCATATACAGTACTTCTCTTTCACACTTTCACTTTTGGCTATAAAGTTAGCTCCATGATTGATTGATTGACTGAGTTGGTGCTAATTTTTTATTATTATTATGACGTGTAATTTGATAAATTATTTTTTGCCAGTTTTTGTTTTTTGGGGGTTCAAATTAAAAAAAAATATCTAAAATAGCACCACGTTATTCATGAAATTATACAGACTAAAACATGGGTGACGGGCTTTAATAATAGCCTAGTGGGTCCATAGAGGCCCATTTGGGGTTAAAACGACAAAAGTGTAAACAGAAGAGTGGGGCAATGAATGCTTCGTCGTCGTCTAATCCCTTCGCTGAGAAACTTTTGGGAAGAGCCAAAGAACGTGTTCCCGTTTTGTGAGCTCTCTCTCTCTCTCTCTCCCTGTTACACTTCGCGCCTGTCTATCGTTTCTTCCTGTAATCTGTATTGCCACACTCATTACATTTATTGTATTGCTTCAGTTGCTTAACTAGTTTTTTTTAGTAGTTGGTCTGGATTCCTTTTTTTTTTTTTTTTTTTTTTTTTTT
>NC_025695.1:715647-719403 GCF_000633955.1 Camelina sativa | reverse complement strand
TTTTTTTTTTTTTTTTCTACTTTTACTCTTTTGCTTCATTTGCAGTCATTATTATTTTTTTCTGAATCTGATGCTCTGATTCTTATACCTGGAAAAGATAATTTCTTTTTATGCTCATTGTTAAACATTGTGTTTTGAAAAATACTACCCTCATGAGTCATGATTGGATTATGTCCTGAGATCGGCAGCTTCTGCTGTCTTACTTTTGTTATTCTTATGTTTTGTTTTGGTGATGCAGAGGGATTTATAGCAGGAGGTACAGCTGGAGTTGTAGTCGAAACAGCTTTATACCCAATTGATACAATTAAGACAAGACTTCAGGCAGGTCAAGAAACTATTAAGCTTGTGTTATTATCCTTTGCTTTGGTGAAACTATTTAGTTTTTTTTTTTAAGTTTCTTTGTTAGACTTGCTTTTATCTGTATGCTACTAGCTCATGTAGTCCTTATGGTCTAAACGGGGAAACCAAACAAAAAAAAAATTGAACTTTTAGTTCCTAATTGTTTTGGTCTTATTGATGTAGGCAGCTCGTGGAGGTGGGAAAATTGTTTTGAAGGGTCTTTATTCAGGATTAGCTGGAAATATCGCTGGTGTCTTACCGTAAGTGACTGTGACCTCATCCCTAGTTACTTTTGTTATTTTCTCTCTCTCTCTCTCTCTGGCCACTTGACATTAGTGATGGGTGATGCAGCAACTATAGATTATGATTTGTCTGGTTTCTTCTTAAAGAGCCTAAATGGCGACAACCCAAATAGACAAATATTCTTTCCTTGTCCCTTATCTATCTAACCTATATTTTTGTACTTGTTTTTGATGCTTGATTATTTTGACAATGTTTCTTTGTAGGGCTTCTGCTTTATTTGTTGGAGTTTACGAACCCACAAAGCAGAAACTACTGAAGACTTTCCCTGATCATTTAAGCGCAGTTGCTCACCTGGTGAGAGAGATTTTCTTCATCTCTAGTTTTGCCATTGAAACAGCATTTTATCATTCTCTACTATCACTAAATGATCAGGTCGTTATTATATCAATAAATGAATGGTATACAATAAGCAACAATATTTTTTAGACCATTGAACTGTTTCCCGCATACGCCTTGTATATGAGAGTGAAAAGGAATCATTTGTTCCCTTGTTTCAAATTCCAGACTGCAGGGGCCATTGGTGGACTTGCTGCCTCTCTTATTCGTGTACCTACAGAGGTAAAAGCTCTCTCTTGGATCATGTTCTACATAGAATCTCTCTGTTGACATTTCTATGTGTGTATTCATTAGGTTGTGAAGCAAAGAATGCAGACCGGACAGTTTACATCAGCCCCCAATGCTGTTAGACTTATTGCATCACAAGAGGGATTTAAGGGTCTATATGCAGTTAGTAACATCATTTTAAGATCTTCCTTTTAGTCTCCACTTTTTTTGTTGAATTTTCGTGTAGTAACTTATTCCAATTGCTTTTTAGGGATATCGGTCCTTCCTTTTGCGAGATTTGCCCTTTGATGCTATACAATTCTGCATATATGAGCAGATCTGCTTGGGTTATAAAAAAGCAGTAAGCTTCTTGGCAAAATAATTGACATTTTCTTCTATATGGTAACTTCTGATGAATTGATATTTTGCATGAGATTAACTTTGGTCTAACTCTTTGGCAGGCGCGTAGAGAGCTTAGTGATCCTGAGAACGCTCTCATTGGCGCATTTGCTGGTTGGTGACATATCTTATATGCTTTAATAGAATTTCTCCAGATCCATAGAATCAATCTTGAATGAGATATAAGCCGTAGGACTTTAGGAAAAACTCTGGTCTGCATTTACCTTTAACACTACAAAGTACAATGGAGTTACTACATCAAAAACCAGTTTAATGGTATTGTGCGAGTGATTTAACTGGCATTATGGATATCGTCTTGGTTTATGCAGGTGCTCTGACAGGAGCAGTCACCACTCCGCTTGATGTTATTAAGACAAGATTAATGGTTCAGGTAATAATAGTATTCTCACACCTTAAAAAGTCTCCCTTTTTGCCTCCAAAATCCAATCATCATATTGTTCTTTCATGACCTCCTCTTGCAGGGATCAGCCAAACAATATCAAGGAATAGTTGACTGTGTTCAAACAATTGTAAGAGAGGAAGGAGCTCCTGCACTGTTAAAGGTACACACACACAAACGGACTAGTTTTAGAGTTTCAAGTTGAAATCTTTAGAAAGTGTTATTGTAAATTGAGGAGGAGATGTGACTTGACTTGTAGGGTATTGGGCCAAGAGTGTTGTGGATAGGTATTGGAGGTTCAATCTTCTTTGGTGTCCTGGAGAGCACTAAGAGAACACTTGCACAGAGACGTCCCAAGACGGTTAAAGAATCCAAGGAGGAATAATTTTCTGGCAGCACACAAGAAAATGGTTGGAAGGTGTTTAATGTTTTTCACATTTCAACCCCTTTGTGAGTTTTGTGTGATCAGAGTTTGTCAATTTACCAATGATCAATTCAACTTTCATTAATAATAAAGTAGTGCCTGGTTTCAGATTTGTTCCATAGAATTTTGAGATTGTATTTCACAATCTTTTTAAAATTAATCTTCAAATTAATGAGAAGTAACCATACCGATTAGAATCTTTGAATAGAATTATTTTGTTTTTAAGCTTAATCAGGTGACATTACTATAACCCACTCTCACCCATGGCGCGTGAACGCCACCGCGTCAAAATCCCTGGACTATAATCAGCGGTTTTGGCCGAATTTCACTTTTTTCAGAAAGAAAGCGCGTGAGGAGACGGGACCGTCGTCAGAAGGGAATGGGAATATCGCAATTAATTAGAAGCTCCTCTCCATTTTGCAAACGACATTTAAACTATAATATAGTGCAAATATGAGACTGTTTCATCCTAAATTCCTAATATCAGTTTATCTTAATATGATTCGAAGTAAATCAGCATACAATAAAAAAAATTCGAAATGATTCATCAATGCAATTTTTATAAATAACTTGTATAATTTTTTTTTTTATTATACTGTACACTATAATCTCTCAACAGTACATTTTAATAGCCGAGCCCAAAAAATATATATATTTGAAGAGCAAAAAGGAAACAAAAAAGAATAAGAAGAATTGTGAGAGCCATCGAGAAAACATACTACACACACAAACACCAACCCTATGAAGAGGAACACTTTCAAGTCTATGGCTCTTCCAAAACACCAAAAAGAAATCAATCGAAAACCCCTTTCTCCAACTTCTCTAGCTAATTTACAGCTCTGTCGACTTCTCACAACGATGAAGCAGGAGCATTGCATCCTTTGGGATGATCTCTGAAGTTCACTCACTCACATGAGCGGTAGGTATCCTCCTCCATGTCCTTTCTTTAATACAAGTGGTCCAGCATTTTCCGGGACCTTATCCAACGCATTCATACACGCATCGACCATGTCAGAGAATCCCGTTGCTGTTGTAGCAAGCTGTAACCGTAACCTCAAATCCCGTGTTCTCTTCAACAAGCACCTGAATGATCTCCACATGTATTTAGCCCACTCAGCTGGTAAGCCTCCTCCTGTGAGCCATACTGAGAATTGAGACTGGTCTCCCCGAGCTGCCATCTCCGCTCTGTAGAATCTAGCCAGTTCCAGAAGCATTGAAGCCTTTAGCGGAAGCACCGCAACAAATTCAGCCACAAAATCTTCTGCTAGTTCGGGTTTGAGCATCAGGTTCCAAAGCACAAGCGCCCATTCACTTGGCTGGTTAAGACCATAGGCTTCTGCTACAATCA